>NC_134405.1:115951123-116111123 GCF_038048845.1 Mixophyes fleayi
AGATGGCCCTGCCCACTATGGGACCGGCCTGGGGGGCAGGCACCCTTTTGTCAAAAATTTCACAAGTTTATTTATGGGTGTCCAGTGTTAGATGTGACAGATGACCAACCCCTGCTTACTATTCTGCACAAACCCATGCATACTGCATCAGCATGAATTCAACATTTCATGTTCAAGCTCCAAAAGTACCTGGATGTAGTGTACAGATGTGGAAAGGACCTCTATGTTGTTCAAGCGTTATCACGTGATCACCTCCTGGACTCGGGTGTCCCTGATGGTGACCTGGATGTCATGGAGTTTGATGTCCTCTCCTCTTTGTGCATGGAATATATCCGTGAAGCGAAACTCTGGGATGACCTCAGCCAATGTTTGCCTCAAGCTCTCCTGCATGATCAGTGTTTCATGATACCCTACACCCTTCAAGATTTCTATGCTCAGCAGGCCCAGCGGGAGCAGGCAAAGGATGCCCTATTTTGGCCCTCTATGGCTGCTGACATTGACCAGGTTGTCTCTGTCTGTGCCTCCAGCAATGCTTTACGGGTCCATCATGTCAAGGAACTGTTCACTCTCCATGAGGTTCCTGACCTGCCATAGTCCACCATTGCTGCAAATCTTTTTGAATGGAAGGGGAAAGAGCACCTGGTGTAAGTGGATTCATATTCCGGTTGGTTCAATATCATGCAGTTCGAGAGTGGTGAGTTCCAGACTTTCACCAATGAATGGAAAATCTCACATGTTTCCAGCAGTCCTCGTTATCCACAGTTGCTTCTGCATGGCATGTTGTGGAATTTTGGACCAAGTGAGGGTCTTGTGGGAGCATTGCGGGATGAGTAATATGGGGGTGGCGAGGTTGTTTTGAGGTAGTCTTTTCACTCTTGAAATTAAGGGTAATATGCTTCCCTTTTAATGCACATGTGGCGCTTGAAGAAAAAAATAAAATGTGGGGGAAAAGGTGCAAAAAAAAGAAAGAAAAACACACCCACCATTTAAACAATCTTTTAATTGGAAAACAATTACAAACAAAAACAGTTGATAAGAGCAGACAAAGTTTAGTACAATAATTGGATTTACAGATAAGTCAAATAATACTTAATGCAAGGAAAGGATACAGAACACTGGGGGCTATGTGAAGAATACGCTTCCTAGTTGTCATAACTTCTAGATACATCTGTGTTGTACAATCCAGAACTGAGGACATATATTGCAAAATTAGCTAACAGATAGGTCCAACTAACCTTGGAAAATAGGAATAGAACTAAAAAAATTGCACAAAAAAACTCAAATTTGTCAGCAGAAAATAAAATTAAATCATCCATACTAATATAACATTCCAGCAAAATCTTTAAAAATTGGAGGAAAGGAGAATCTCCAATGGGTGGGTACCAATTTTTTGCTGCTGTGTTGTTTAGATGCTTTAGCAGGCTTTTTCTATATTGAGCTATTGGTATATTAGCCAGATTTAAAAGCCGCAAACCAGGGTTATCTGGGAATTTAACCCCCACCCCCTCATCATCTTTTATGATGTGGAGATTAGGGATGTGCAACGGCGACTTGGTGTCTCGTGTTTTGTGTTTTGGGTTCGGATTTGTTTCGCAAAACACCTGCCGAAAGGTTTTGGTTCGGATTTAAGGTTTTGGATTCGGATTTTTTTTGAAAAAAGCATAAAAAGTTCAAAAATCAAGTTTTTGGGCTTATTTTCACTCCTACGCTATTATTAACCTCAATAACATTCAATAACAATCATTTCCACTAATTTACAGTGTATTCTGAACACCTCACAATATTGTTATTAGTCCAAAACGTTGCAACGAGGTATCTTTCTGGACTGCGTAGTGGAGTGGTCCCCACAATATAATAAGAAAACCATCAACTGGTCTTAATTACACCAAAAATTGTACCTGGACTGCGTAGTGGAGTGGTCCCCACAATATAATAAGAAAACCATCAACTGGTCTTAATTACACCAAAAATTGTATCTGGACTGCGTAGAGTAGTGGTCCCCACAATATAATAAGAAAACCGGCATCAACTGGTCTTAATTACACCAAAAATTGTATCTGGACTGCGTAGAGGAGTGGTCCCCACAATATAATAAGAAAACCGGCATCAACTGGTCTTAATTACACCAAAAATTGTATCTGGACTGCGTAGAGGAGTGGTCACCACAATATAATTTAAAAACCCTCAAATGGTCTGAATCCCACCAAAAATTGTACCTGGACTGCGTAGAGGAGTAGTCCCCACAATATAATAAAAAAAAACCTCAACTGGTCTGAATTCCACCAAACAAGTATCTGGACTGCGTAGTGGAGTGGCCCCGGTACGCAATTTGATACCGGGGCCACAATATAATAAAAAACCCTCAACTGGTCTGAATTCCAGGGAACAGATGGCGGACACCGGATGGACGTCTAAAAACAACATAGCAGTTAAGGGCACAGTTCCTCTTTTTTGTGACTGCACAAACAATTAACGTAGTAATAGAAATGACAGGTTTTTTCTTGTTTTAAATATAGAAAGAAAGAAGGTAGCAATAGAAATGGCAGTTCCTCTTTTTTGGAACTGCACAAACAGTGATGAAAATGAAGGTGGAGCTGGTGGCATGTCACTGTCCTCTTCAGAGGACAATCTCCTGACCAGCAGGTCTTTGCACCGCTGTAGACTTGTGTCCGCCGGAAACAGAGACACAACATACGCTTTAAACCGAGGATCGAGAACGGTGGGCAGAATGTATTCCTCTGACTTTAAAAGACTGACCACCCTCGGATCCTGGCAAAGTGTACGAAGGGCTTCATCCACAAGAGCTACATGCTTGGTGGAATCGCAATGGTGTACCAGCTCCTCCCTCACTTTCTCCAGCTGCTTCTGCAAAAGCCTGATCAGGGGAATCACCTGACTCAAGCTGGCAGTGTCGGAACTAACTTCTCGTGTGGCAAGTTCAAATGGCTGCAGAACCTTGCACAACACGGAAATCATTCTCCAGTGCGATTGACTCAGGCGCATCCTCACTCCTTTTCCTATGTCGTAGGTGGCTGTGTAGGCTTGAATGGCCTTTTGATGCTCCTCCATCCTCTGCAGCATATAGAGGGTGGAGTTCTAGCACGTCACTACCTCTAGTTAATTTAGATTGCAAGGCTTGTAAATACTTTGAAGATAAAAAAAAGCAGGCTGCACAGACTGTGGAGCTAGAAAGTGAAATTAAATGGACCACGTTACTTTGGTGGCTATCTATTTACATGCCCTGTACTAGGAGATTGGGCATCGGGCTTGCCAGACGACGTTGATGGCATTTCATCGTCTATGTTATGATTAGTGGCAGCAGCTTCAGCATTAGGAGGAAGTGGGTCTTGATCTTTCCCTACTTTATGCTCCAAATTTTGGTTTTCCATTATATGTAGCACAAGAGAGCGTACCCCTAAGCCACACACACTCGGCAAAGCCTTTAAAAATTATATGCGGCACAGGAGAGTACCACTGGACTTATACTGCTGAATCAGTGAACTTTGTAATAGCAGTACCACTGGACTTATACAGCTGAATCAGTGAACTTTGTAATATATCAGTACCACTGGACTTATACTGCTGAATCAGTGAACTTTGTAATATAGCAGTACCACTGGACTTATACTGCTGAATCAGTGAACTTTGTAATATAGCAGTATACCAATGGACTTATACTGCAGGATTATTTTGGGATATTTTTTTTTTTTTATAATTTCTTTTTTTGTATTTTTTTTTATAACTTTTTTGGAACTTTTTTATAATTTGGGAATAATGGGGAAGTAACAATGCCCTTAGAAGGACAGAGCACAGGACACAGCACCACTGGACTGAACAGGACACAGCACAGGACCCAGCAGCACCACTGAACTCAGAAGGACAGAGCACAGGACACAGCACCACTGGACTGAACAGGACACAGCACAGGACCCAGCAGCACCACTGAACTCAGAAGGACAGAGCACAGGACACAGCACCACTGGACTGAGCAGAACACAGCACAGCACAGAACTGAACAGCACAGCACGAGATATAGCAGGACAGAGGACCACCTAACACAACCTCCCTCTACCCTGATCAATGCCCGAGTGAAGATGGCGGCGACTAGCGGGGAATTCATAGGATCCGAGTATCGCGAGATCCGACAGCGGGATTATGACTCAGAGCCTCGGTTTCAGTTATGCAATTGGCGGGAATACCCGGATCTGTCTCGGATCCGGCTCGGATCGGCAACGTTCGGGTGGGCTCGGATTTCAGATATCCGAGCCCGCTCATCTCTAGTGGAGATCACCCTTTCCAAAACTGCTGCATTTTTAGCACTCCCACCACTTGTGGAGGGAATTCATTGTGCCACACCTGCAGCAGGGCAAATTTTTGCGAGGAGGTTCAGTCCTCAAGGACTACCAACAGTTCAGGTTTTCAGGATTTTTGTCTGTAGAAACGGGTGGGATAATTACTAACTCAGCCAAATAGTTTAACTCAGCTCTGCATAATTAAAAAAATCCTGAAAACATGAAGATTTGCCTTTTTCAGTGGTTTACCCGATGTACCCAAAATCGGCACTCTACAAATCACCATTGCGACTTTTGGCCATTCTAACAATACAAATCGCCATATGTATGAAGCTGCAAAATCACGCAAATTTTGCAGTAAAAAATGTCAGAATTAACACGCTGCTTCGGATAGGTGAGATGAGCAAGCACATCTGCCATTGGTCTATGCAGGCTAATGATGCCTATAAAAAGGGCCCCAAAACTTTATTAATCTGATGGTGTATAAAATTGGAGTTGGTAAGAAATTTATTGTTGGGTATTTTGGAGGAAAATTAACATTTGCAGACTGCATAGAGAAGGAGATAGGAACATCACCAACACCAGGGTCTGCTTAGGCTGCACAGGCCATGTGATTTTATAACCTGGACTTCCTCTTAGAGCAGGAGGTTATTGAAATGTTTAGGCTTAACAGAGAAAACCTCTTGCAGCTGTATGAACATTTCAGAGATGATTTGGAGCCATTAACATGTCACTACAATGCTTTAACTGGGATGCAAAAATTATTGTGTTCTCTTCATTTTTTACAACTGGCTCATTTCAGTCTGTGTGCTCACAGATTGTAGGGCTCACACAGGCAACATTATCCAGCCACTTATCTGTAATGCTAAGTCCTCTTAATAAACTTGTGCCTACACATATCTGCTTCCCCACCAGGATTCTGAATCGCATGAGTTGAAGGTCGCTTTCTATAGGCTCTTAGGATTACCTAATATCTTCGGGGCCATAGACTGCACACACATTGGGCTGAGATTCCCTCATCAAAGGGCTGAAGTCTATACCAACAGAAACCATTCCTGGATGTCCAGGTGGTCTGTGATGCTAAAATGAAAATTATGAGTGTTGTTGCAGGCTATCCTCGCTCTTGCCATGATGCCTATATCCTGTGTCAGTGAGTTCTTTTTCACATATTTCATAATGGTGAAATGCCAGATGGATGGCTGCTGGATCTGTGATAAAATAATCATGCTGTTTCATGCATTTTATATACAAGATATATGTGTTTCCAGTGTCGGACTGGGGCATGAAAGGCCCACCGGGGGACTGCAACAATAGGGGCCCACCAGAGGGGGTGTGGTCAGCCATCATAGAGGCGGGACCTGACACTAGAGGGGAAGTGGTCAGTCCACGAAGGATAGCTAGCACCTTAGTGTAGTATATAAAGCATACAGTGTGTGTGTATAAAGAATACACAGTCTTGACCTGCCCCTTCGATTGGGCAGAACAGTCACCAAAAATCGGGATTGTCCCACTAGACCAGGCTTGGCTAACCTGTGGTACTCCAGGTGTTGTGAAACTACAAGCCCCAGCATGCTTTGCCAATATGTAGCAGCTTATTGCTGTAAGGGTTTGCTGGGACTTGTAGTTTCACAACACCTGGAGTACCACAGGTTAGCCAAGCCTGCAGTAGACTCAGAACATTTGACAGACTGTCCTACCTGTTGTTGTCACTTTTACCACCTGTGGCCAGGAAAATAATGTTAGATGTAAAATAATTCTTAGATATGGAGGTACTTTATATTTAAAGTTAAATTATGGTGAGCATGTCCACTATGTTAACAGAAAGTACAATTTGGAACAGTTGATGGTAAAACAAATTTAAAAAGTTTAGTAAATCTTACCCTCATTGCATTATGCATTTTTGGATTCTACAATACAGTACATCCTTTTTTCATCCTTTTAGCCATAGAAGTAGATTTAAAAAGACTCAAAATGTATTTATATGTATTTAATTAATGCATCTTTATCCTAGCAATGTTTTATTTTATATGTATAGAACTATGTAGCTAGGTAAACGGACTGACAAGTGAAGACAGTTAACTGACTTGGCACAATTTTATTCAATTTCTTTGGACAGTTTTATTTCACTAATTTCTCTTAATAGCAGTACTCATAACAGTGCTGATTTTCAGGGACATAACTAGAAATGTGTTAGCCCCTGGCAAAGTTTTATAAAGGCCTCCATGAACATAATGCATCTTGTGGGCAATCACCCATAAACACCCTGCCCATGTGACACAACAACCCAATACTACCACTAGCCTATGCACTCACTTACCTATCTCCCCTGTCCGTCGGAAACTCCGGCATCCTGCTCCTCTGGGCGGCCGCGGCAAGATGAACCCTGTTGAAAGGGAAAAACACTACCGCGCAGGTGCAGAGAGCCGTGTTTCTATTATGTTGGGGTTTTAATAAATTGTTGGATGTCTGATTCTAGGATTTGGGTGTCAGTCCTGGTTAATGACACCTCTGTTGAATCCACAGACTCCTGCACAACACAGATATAATGAGACGCACACATCCACTAGAGGTGAGATAGAATGAACCTTTGGCCAATTGAAGATCCAGCTAAGGTGGCTGATATCATGTTATTGTGCTGTCTGCTGTATGTTTTGGCACTTAACCAAAATATAAATACTACCACTGACAGTAGATGACGAAACAGGGGGACTCATAACATCAGCTGATGTGGATAATACAGAGGGTTGAAGTGAGTCAGAGAAAGGCTAATTCAGACTTATTTTTCTTCTAAGTATGGCTTATCATTCACTCAATAAGTTTGTTACTTTGCATTACACTCTATTTACTATTTTGTATATATTCTTGTAGAATTGTCAGCATAAGAACAGGAAAGTGTGAATTCAACATCTGCCAAGAATGAAAGGCTATGTGTTTGTGTATTATCATCATCACCAGCAGCTATTTATATAGCGCCACTAATTCTGGAGCACTGTACATTGAACTCACTCACATCAGTCCCTGCCCCATTGGAGCTTACAGTCTAAATTCCTTAACATACACACAGTCACCGAGAGAGACTAAGGTCAATTTAATAGTAGCCAATTAACCTACTAGTATGTTTTTGGAGTATGGGAGGAAACTGGGGCACTCAGAGGAAACCTACGCAAACATACAAACTTCACACAGATAAGGCCATGGTCAGGAATTGAACTAATGATCCCAGTGCTGTAAGGCAGAAGTGCCACTTAAATGTCTAAATAAAATACAAAAAATGTTTTTAATATTTTTTCATAATTACCCAAGTAAGCATCTTAACATAAACCACAACTGCTAACACCAGTTTGCATAAATTATTATTTTTTGGGGAGAAAATTTATAAGAACAGTGAGAATACAATGTTTCAATGTGCAAATTTGCATTTTTATTATTTTGCAATGCATTTTGAGAAAAATGGCACTAAGGTTTTTAATAGCATCATTAACGAATATATATTATTAATTTTTTTTAGGTGTCTGGATTACTGGTTGATGGCCATCTTCCTCCCGTTATGCACACTATTATGTTGTGGATTAGTTGGCATGGATGTACTTGGTGTGGTATTCTGGATGCTGTCACCTGATAATGATGGCACATGTAGGCGGGTCATTAGTATGTTTTGCATTTAGGTACATGCTGAAATGAGATTTCCAGAGAGTTCTCCTACTGCCCTTCAGACTTTTAATAGCTGTATTCATTTGCAACAGGCTGGAATCAATCATTTCAAAACTAGTACACATTAGCAGTTGGGTCTGGTGTTTGTGCTGAATCATGTTCTGATTCTGCTGACATATACTGTAGGCTTGGGATATTCCTTTGCAAATTAGACAAAATAAAAAATGAATCCACATTACCTGTACCAAACCATTTACAGGTGTTCATGTCTACAGGAAAATGTGTAATGACAGTGACATTAAATATGTAATTTTTTTAATTGTCCCCAGGTGGATTTACCTTCAAAGGAGTCATCATCACCATGGCAAGTGATTAGTGGTGTTGTCTGCATTTGAGATGAACCTGTGTATTCTACAATTGGAGTTGATTGATATTAATATATTTAATGACAAAATATTTTGAAGCTGTGAATTAAAAATATGACATCTTGACCTCTCGCGCCTATATGACCTCAACTTTAAACCACTTCTTGGGAATCTCCGGGCTGATTTGAGAGAGTGGCAGAGCAAAAATTTCACATGGATAGGTAGGGTTAACATTATAAAAATGAATGTCCTACCCCGACTTCTCTACCTCATACAGACGTTACCTATTTTAATCCCCGACTTTTGGTTTCAGGGCATCCAACGTTTGGTGCGGGACTTTGTGTGGAGTGGGAGGCGCCCAAGATTCAAGCATGAAACTCTATTTAGACGAAGACACTTGGGGGGTCTCCAGCTTCCCCACATACCATCATACTATGATGCTGCAATCTTAACCAGAATAATGGAGATGTCAGTTCAAGAGGGTAGGAAACAATGGGTAGCGATCGAATCATCATACCTCGACTCCTCTAGTACTACGGTAATTTGGTTAACCAAATTACCCAGAATCTCGCACCCTACCCTAGGACCTACTCTTATTAAATGGTCTAAGTTAAGAACTCTTACTCATATTTCATCTTTAATATCCCCACTAACGCCATTGTTCAACAACCCCAAGTTCCCCCCTGGAACTACCCCATTAGCGTTTAACCTGTGGTTGAGAGCAGGAATCCATCGTGTCGGCCAGTTGGTGGGGGCTACTGGGGTCCTCTCATTTGTAGAGATTCAAACTAAGTGGAAACTACCGAATATAGAGATCTGGCGATATCTCCAGATTAAACATTTTCTCTCCTTTAGTCTCTCAAAACATGATATAAATAGGAATTTGACAGTCTTTGAATCCCTTTGTAGCAAACCTCACCACACCCCACACTCCTTATCGACTATCTACAAACTCTTAATCGAGTTTTGCTTTAGATCTCCCCTGAAATTCCTCTCAAAATGGGAAAGGGATCTAGGAATAGAACTACGAGAGACTGATTGGTCAAAAATTTTCCAGGCAATACATGCCTGCTCACCTAACGTCTCAATATTAGAGACCCACTTTAAGGTTCTTACCAGGTGGTACAGATGCCCGGAACATCTTGCAAAAATGTTCCACGGACTGTCTAGTGCCTGCTGGAGATGTGGTTCAGGATTGGGATCCTTACTACATATCTGGTGGGACTGCCCCAAACTACAACCCTTTTGGTCGCAGGTTATAGACATCACACGGAAGATGCTTGGCCAGGCTATTCCCGATACCCCGGTGTATTGGCTCCTCAATAAAGTAGATATGCCTATTTCCTGCTTTAAAAAATCTCTATTAAAATTTGTGATATCAGCCGCCAAGGCAGTCATACCTGTGAGATGGAAAACAACCACGCCACCTAATATTCGGGACTGGATTAAGAGATTAGAATATTACAGGTCCATGGACGAATTGTATTTGTCAGATAAGGACTCTTTTGTAACATATTATACTATATGGGGACCTTGGTTAAAATTTATAGATTCGCCAGAGTTTGCGGCCTTGGGTCCATCGGGCTGAAACATGTATCTTTAGGTTACAGGGGTGATCCAGCCGCTTATGATTGTTGGATTAGGCTATGTTCTATATCTCCTCTGTATATGCTGTAGACCTTCTATTACGATGACTTGCATCACGCCTCCCCCTATTTCTTCCCCTATGTTTCTTTGTTTTACCCCCCCCCCCCCCCCCCCTGTCTGTCTTTGTGGTTTATATGTCAGGTCAGCTATACCCACCTTTCATGGATGGGAATGTTTGCATTTTTTGACACATCGAGTCTTCTTTGGCTTAATGTTATGTTCTTATGATGTTATACTTTCTCTATCACTCGCCATCCAAAACGAATGCTGTTGAAAATACATATGTGTATACCTGTGTTTTGTTGCTAAGAACCTCAATAAAAACTTATTTTATAAAAAAAAAAAATATGACATCTACATGATATTAGCACATTATCTAATATGTTTCAGACTTATGAATTGAATGTATAAATGTATAACATATTACATGATGCATGTTTAGCAATTTTGCATAAAGGGTTTAAATAAATAAATAAATAAATGTATACTTTACTTCCAAGCCTTAGGTTGGGACAGAGGCCTGTCTGCATCCTGGACATCATTCCCTTCTATAATTCACGTGGAATGAGCTGCTTAAATTCTTCCTCCAGTACCTGCAGCTGCTCTCCTCTCATCAGGCATTTGTTCTTTAACTCTGAGCTTGATATCACAGATGCGCTTGTGGCAATTATCTATGGATCATTTTATAGAGCCAACCGCATTCACAGCAGCACAGACAGATGACCAAAGCTGCCTTTTTTCTAGAAAATACTGGTTTGGCAGCTTGAGTGCCCAAAAGCCTGTCATACACTTGCACTATGTTATGGACAAGGACACAATTTTCTTCAAAGATGAAGCCCACATTGTGCCCAGATTTTGTCTTACCAAAACCAGCAAAAGACCCTGTCTCTTCATAAGGCTCCTGCTCCTCCTCACCTACTTGCTCCTCTCTATTTCTCTTCTCCTCCCGACTTTCCCTAGACTGCTCACCTCTCCTTCCTCTCAACATCATAAACACTACACAAATACAAATGTAAGAAAAAAACTCAAACAAAATACAGCCTCTAAATACACAGACTATTAAGACAGATAAACAAAAGTAACAGTTACTCAAATTAAGGCTCACAATACTCTTTTGCCAACCATCACCATGTTTGTGCTCTCTCCACTACTCGATAACACCTATAATCCCTATCGACTGAAATAAGGAGGTAGTGTTTAATGAGGTGGGTCAGGTCAAAATCACACAAGTTTAGAAATTTAAACTTTAACCTAATCAGAAATGAATACTGGTTTGAAAATCGTGAATGAACACTAAACCTGGGCAATTTCAGTATTTTTTTATTTTGTGAAAACCGCTGCAAATCACTTGATATCGACAGTGATTTCAAATTTGAGACTCAAAGTCGCAGGTTAATACCTATGTCGGCTTGGTGCATAAAATTGCTGCCAATCTCGAGCGATTTGCAACATTTTCAAATTGCATCAAAATTTGCCCTTTGATACATTCACTCCCTGGAGTTGATTCCAAGTGTGGCATTTGCATTTGTAAGCTCTTGCTGTGAACACACAGCTTGCAGTTGAAGGAGTTGTCAATGCAAGTGAAGCAGACCATCATAAGGGTGCAAAAACCAAATCCATCAGAGAGATAGCAATAATATTAGGAGTGGCCAAATCAACAGTTTGGTACATTCTGAGAAAAAAAAGAACGCACTGGTGAGTTTGACAATACAAACAGGCCCAGACGTCCACGGAAGACAACAGTGGTGGATGATGGCAGTATCCTTTCCATGGTCAAGGAAAAAACACTTCACAACATCCAGCCAAGTGACGAACACTCTCCAGGAGGTAGGCATATCATTATCCAAATCTACCATAAAGAGAAGACTTCATGAGAACAAATAAAGTTGTTCACCACAAAGTGCAAACCATTCCTTAGCTTCAAGAATATTGTCATGGCATGGGCATGCATGGCTTCCAATGACCCTGGGTCACTAGTGTTTATTTATGATGCGACAGAAGACAGAAGCAGCCAGATGAATTCTGGATGAAGTGTATAGGAATATACTGTCTGCTCAGATTCAGCCAAATTCAGCAAGTTGATTGGACGGCGCATCACAGGACAGATGGACAATAACCTGAAATATACTGCTAAAGCAACCCAGGAGCTTTTTAAGATAAAGAAGTGGAATATTCTGCAATGGCTGAGTCACTCACATGATCTTAAACTGATTGAGTGTGCATTTACTAAAGATAGAAAAACCCACAAACAAACAACGGAAAACAGCTGCAGTAAAGGCAGGCCAAAACACATAAAGAACAAAACGCAGTATTTGGTGATGTCCATGGGTTCCAGACTTCAGGCAGTCATTGCCTGCAAAGCATTTGCGACAATGTGTTAAAAATGAACATTTTATTTCTGATAATGTTAATTTGTCCAATTATAATTATGGCCAAAAGTTTTGAGAATGACACAAGTATTGGTTTTCACAAAGTTTGCTGTTTCAGTGTATTTAGACCTTTTTGTCAGATGTTGCTATGGTATACTGAAGTAAAATTACAAGCATTTCATAAGTGTCAAAGGCTTTTATTGGCAATTACATTAAGTTTATGCAAAGAGTCAATATTTGCAGTGTTGACCTTTCTTTTTGAAGACCTCTGCAATTCGTCCTGACATGCTATCAATCAACTTCTGGGCCACATACTGACTGATGGCCACCCACTCTTGCCTAATCAATGCTTGGAGTTTGTCAGAATTTGTGAGTTTTTGTTTGTCCACCCGCCTCTTGAGGATTGACCACGAGTTCTCAATGGGATTAAGGTCTGGGGAGTTTCATGGCCATGGACCCAAAATGTCAGTGTTCATCCCCGAGCCACTTAGTTATCACTTTTGCCTTATGGCAAGGTGCTCCATCATGCTGGAAAAGGTATTGTTCGTCACCAAACTGTTCTTGGATGATTGGGAGAAGTTGCTCTTGGAGGATGCTCTGGTACCATTCTTTATTGATGGCTGTATTCTTAGGCAAATTTGTGAGTGAGCCCACTCCCTTGGCTGAGGAGCAACCCCACACATGAATGGTCTCAGGATGCTTTACTGCTGGCATGACACAGGACTGATGGTAGCGCTCACCTTTCCTTCTCTGGAAAGCTTTTTTGTAAATGACCCAAATAATCTGAAAGGGGATTCATCAGAGAAAATGACTTTACCCCAGTCCTCAACAGTCCAATCCCTGTACCATTTGCAGAATATCAGTCTGTCACTAATGTTTTTCTTGGAAAGAAGTGGCTTTTTTGCTGGCCTTCTTGACACCAGAACATCCTCCAAAAGTCTTCATTTCACTGTGCGTGCAGCTGCACTCACTCCTGCCTGCTGCCATTCATGAGCAAGCTCTGCACTGGTGGTGCCCCGATCCCACAGCTGAATCAACTTTAGGAGACGGTCCTGGAGCTTGCTGGACGCTCTTGGGCACCCTGAAGCCTTCTTCACAACTATTGAACCTCTCTCCTTCAAGTTCTTAATGATCCGATAAATGGTTGATTTAGGTGCAATCTTACTAGCAGCCATATCCTTGCCTGTGAAGCCCTTTTTGTGCAAAGCAATGATGACTGCACATGATTCCTTGCAGGTAACAATGGTTAACAGAGGAAGAACAATGATTTAAAGCACCACCCTCCTTTGAAGGCTTCCAGTTTGTTATTCTAATTCAATCAGCATGACAGTGATCTCCAGCCTTGCACTCGTCAACACTCTCACCTGTGTTAACAAGAGAATTACTGACCTGATGCCAGCTGATCCTTTTGTGGCAGGGCTGAAATGCAGTGCAAATGTTGTTTTTGGGATACAGTTCATTGTCATGGCAAAGAGGGACTTTGAAATTAATTGCAATTCATCTGATCACTCTTCATGACATTCTGAGTATATGCAAATTGCCATCATTTTCTGTCATCCTCAAAACATTTGGTCATGAATGTACATTTGACCCCCGAAAATAATGGACTGTGTATAAAAATAGTTCAAATTACGAAACGATTCATACAATATTTTTGTTCAACCCCTTAAATTAAATCTGAAAGTCTGCACATCAATTGCAAAATATATATGTAAGTACAAAGGAAAATAAGCAATAAGTGACAACAGAGGAGCAGTGTAAAACTCCCATACCCATACATATATATATAGGCCTAACTGTATATGTTTTACTTTGTGCAACTTGCCACAGGATAACCGCAGCAGTATGGGTATGGGAGTTTTACACTGCTCCTCTGTTGTCACTTATTGCTTATTTTCCTTTGTACTTGTCCACTTCAGGACGCTAAGCGTGACAACTTCATAATATGTAGGGAAGTGGGTGAGTTGGAGGCCTCCTAAGTGCTTATGTTTGTAATGTGGTTTCTTCCCATACCCCACAAATTCTTTCTTCACATGCTGTAGGTCTAGAAATAACTTGCAAGGCATGTGAAACGGTGGGGCTTGTAGAAGATCCAAGATTCTCATCAAACTGTTATATTTTTATGTTAATCCTCCACGGACTTTTAATTATTTATTTTATATTTGGAAAGCTTATGACATTTTTGGAACTCGTCCACCAGATTTGAAATTCAGACAGCAGGATTGGTGTTATAGCTAACAGCTACTGACATAAACTTTTAGAACAGATGGTAAGAGGTCTTCACCTATACTAACCTCCTTTTCCGTAGAGTCAGTCACACTCACAGATACTCGGATGCCCCCAGGACTTAACTCCAGCTCAGTAAAAGCTTATGTGCAGTCACCATAGTACAGAGGTAGCAGGCAGATAACCAGAACATAGCAGATGGATACTAGGAGCAGAACAAGAGTTGTGGGTCAGAAGCAAGAAGGTTAGTCTGGAACAAGCCAAATGATGAGGGCTGGTAGCAAGCAGGAGGAATCCAAGAGACAAAGTCAAGGTCAGGGGCAATCAGAATTCAAATGGGATCCAGAAACAAGCCAGTGTTCCCAACAGGAGTCAATCAGAATTCGGGCAAACTATCCACAGGAAACAGAAGTAGGTCAGCTAATGTGTGGCACAAACGCTATAACCAGCAGGGAGGCTAGCCCTCCCTGACTTAAATACAAGAATATGCCAATCAGAGAGAGTCGAATGGAACAGCCCATTCAATCACACAGGAGGCAGTAATCCCAAATTTAGAGAATTTGCAGCGCGCCCAAGTTGATGTTAATGACTGGGACACAGTGGCATGAGGAGCGTCCCAGTCACCCTGGCAACTGCTGGGACATGTGGGCAGAAGTAATGTCTTGGCCATCAGGACAACAGCCAGGACGCAGCCCGAGATGATTCCAGTTGTGCCGCCGCAGTGGTGGCTCATAACAGAGTGATCACCACCAGTAAATCATCTTCAAAGAGAGCTAACTTATGCTCAGTATCTTCAACCCATATATCGAATATATTGAATGCCAGGGCTTCCCTGCATAGGATTAAAATGAGTGGTTTTACTGGGCATAATTCATGATTTCTACAGGGTCCGACAGATTGTCATTAACAAAGTTTTGAACAATGTCTAATCGAACCCAGTCCCATGTGGCCCAGCGAACATTGTATGAAACCCCTGTCTACAGTCACGTTACTGACACTATAGAAGCTACTGGCTGGTATTAGCGCAACTAAACATGGAGACGCGGAGTCTAACGAACCCCCGGTATTCACCAGGGACATCCGAAAGGAGGTATGGGCTTGTCTGTGTTAGGTGCGCAGGTCGCGGTTCTCCAAGTTAGTTACCAGTGCAATGGATGAAGTACAGGGATGGTTGTGGAGTCCGGGTCACATACTGTCAAATCCAATGTATGCTATCCGTGGATTGATGCCGAGCTTATACACAATCAAAGGAAATCTTCCTGCATGCATGCATTACGATCAATCAGAGACAACACCATCTTTATTTTGTATAGAATCTGCTCTGTTTTAATGCATACCAGGTCACATTTTTATAGTACTTCTGAAGAACTTGTTGATGTGCATAAACAGTTGATGAATCACGAGATCAGTTTCCTGACAAGCCTGAGGTTATACTTGTTCTAGCATTATGGTGCAATTTTCCAAGAAGCCTTAAGGTAGTACGTTATTTGTAAACAGCTATTTCTGCAGATGCCACTTTACTTCTGCTTCTAACATCCTCTGCAAAACTTCTTCCAATTTCTAAAATATATACATATATCCCTGAGCATATTAAAATGTTAAGCATTCTTAAAGGTACACTACATTTCATATAAAATACATTATCATTCCCTTCTTTCGATTCACCTTTTAATCTAGAAGCTCTAAACTATACCCTGCCTGTAGTCCTATTTGGCTCCTGTATAGACCTTACTTCACAATATAATTCCCTAAACATTTTATACAATGGAATCTTACAGATTCATTCAAGCCTAGTGGCCGTACCAAATAGAATCTCACCCTAACTATGGATTTCATGGGAAAGCAAAAAGGAAAGGGAAGGAGAAAATACACAGTGCGCTCGGCAAGTGTTATATGTCACTTATTTCACAATAGGAGGGATTGTCCATTGTGCTGTATATCTTCATTTGGGTAGGTTCCATCATCAGTAATATTCATGCGGACTCCATGAAAGAGGTTTTTGGCATCTGCATTGTTCACAAATGGAAGTGGTGCATGGGGCTCCACACAAAATGCATTTCTTTAGCGGGGTGTACAGTACGGCAGTTAATGCATAGTAGCTTTAATTTTTCTGAAAGAGAAACAATTAGCTTTAATACACTTGTTGATAAGCCACACCATGTTTTATTAGTGTATATATATATATATATATATATATATATATATATATATATATATACACAATAAGGATTAGTAACAGTCCTTGAAATGCAAAATGTATTAGATCTGATATCCATACTCCTTTACCCTTGAACTAATTGGCCAGGTTCAGCCATATAAATCACCCTTCTAGATAAGCATCTCCAGTGTGCACCTTTAAAAATTTATATTTCACGTCTCTTATTTCTTGTAAGTGTTCATGAATTATTTACTCTGGGTCATCTGTGTCATTAATGAAAAAGATGCAACACTGGGCTCCTTGTTTGTGGGGCTCTGGCACCATCTGATACACCTTGTTTCAGGAGGGTGTCCACAATACTCACAAATACATTTCTGTATTGGGGGTAAACACCTACAGTCATGGGTTGCTCTTTCCTTTATGTATTTGAGTTGAACTTTCATATTGGAATTTTTCTTATTATGTATAATAATCTCTACACTACTATTGGCGTGAGTCTGGTTCTTCCAGACCTGGCTTTCTTTTGTAGACTGATAAGCACCTACAGCCCACAACAAAAGAAAATAACTTGCAATCAATATACCTCCCGTTAATATCAATGAGCACCACTTTCTGGTGTTCCTTGGACCTTCAAGTAACTTGTACTTATACATTTTACTCAGACTCCCTTGTTTGAAGATCTTGCAGTGCGAAGCGTGTATTCAAGTGTCTGTTCCTTGCACCTTCACTGCCGCGGGAGTCGTCAATACGATCTGGTATGTTCCTTCAAACCTGGGTTCAAGAGCTTTTCTCACATGTTTTATTTATAACAACTCTCCAGGTTACTACAGATGAGTGTTAGGATTTTGGTTTGGATATGGAATGGAAGAGCGGTGAATGTTAGTCAATTGTTTCCTGTTTATGCCATTAGTTTCTACATTTTTAATTTTAAGTGCCATTCAGCCTTTCTATCTGCCCACTACTCTGGGGATGTGTAGTGCTGACGTGATACTGACTTCTTCTGGTACCTGCTGTAGCTCCTTCCCATAAAATGGGTACCTCTGTCACTCTCAATCACTTCTGGAACCCCATATCGACATACTACTTTGAAATGTTTTCTTTGCCATTGCTTTGTTGGTTGCTGTTCTACAAGGCCACACCCCCACTCAGTGACTAAATAAGTGCAGTGCACACAAGGACATACTCATAGCCAGCTATTTTTGGCAACTGTATGAAGTCAATCTGCAGCCTTTGGAAACAGTACAGAGTCTGTGGGGTACTATTGGATGGGACTTTTACAGTCTTACCAGGATTATGTAAACACATCGAGATACACATGCTCGTGCACCTTGTGCAAATCCAGGAGCCATCCAATTTCTTTCCAGGTCCTTTAACATGGTGTCCTTGGACACATGGACCTTTCCGTGTAGGGCTTGTGGCATCACTGGGTACAATGCTTTAGGCAAACCATAGCAATACTGCAACCACCATTCATTTCCTTGTTCCTCTGACCCCAGGCCTGTTTTACAATATTTGGGGCTTGTTCTTGAAATTTTATGAGTGTCTCTTAAGTCTAGGATTGAAGGTAGGCGCACAACATATATGCTCGCTGGGTTCAATGGCATAACAGCAGCTTGCTTTGCAGCAGCATCTGCCTTTGGCTTCTGAGGTTTGTTCCCTAGTGTGTGCCTGTACCTTTATCACCGCTTGTTGCTTAGGCAGTTGAAGAGCAGCAACCAGGGACCTAATGAGTTCTATACACCCTGTGTATGGTGTGCCATCAACATAATATTGGAAACCATCTACAAACAATTCTTAATCAGCATTTAGTATAAGGATTTCAGATATGTCCGTTATAGCAGACCTTTCTAATCAAATTAGTTCAATGCAATCATGCACGGGAGAAAAGGAAAAAGTTTATGTATTTTCTGTGTCTTGCTGCTGCTGTGACTGACTGTCACATTCACTATGTGTCTTATCAATATCTGCTTCTTGTGTCAGTATGCACCCCTTCTTTCCACTCTTTTGAATACAGCAGCAATAGAATAATGTTGCTGGGTTCAAAGTTGCTCACCTTTTTAATTTGACATTTAGAGGGGGTAAGCAAAACCACCTCATACTTAGTGAGCCTGGCTGAGGACAAGTGTTTTGTCTGTGCCTGGTTGAGAATTTCTGTTACTGAATGTGATATCTGTATAATAAGTTCATGTCCCAACACTATGGGGGCTGTTATTTTTCGATCAGTGGTACAGCCGCGGTTACTGATTTAATGCACGTTTGTGCAACCCTCATTACAGGGTCTAATTGCATAGAGTAATATGCTAAGGGACTTTCTTTCCCTCCATGTGCTTGTGTGAGCACTCCCTGGGCATGTCCCTGTGTTTCATAACAAAATAGATTAACCAACTTGTTAAAATCTGGCAAAGCCAGTGATGGCACTGAGGTTACATCAGCTTTCAATTAGTTAAACATTTGTTCCTGCTCAGGGGAGAGTGCGAATGACTTGCTATCATCCAGAAATGCCAATGCAGGAGCGCGGATATTAGCTCATAAAGTCTTAAGTCTTTTTTCTAAAACACAATAGTCATACTCAGCGGAATCTATATCACGTAAATATTTCTAGTGTTTACTTATGTTTGTTGTGGCTGTGGACTCACACAACCCAAAACATATTGCATCCTTCTACTCATTGAGAGTTGGATAAATTCAATCTGGATTACCTAAAGGGTCTCTCTCTATAGCTGGGAGGTGTGTTGGTTCTGTAAGAACAGTGCATCCAAGATGTGCCTGCAAACAGGTTAAACAGTTAGCAGAAATTTGCAGCTAGTGTAAAGAATGTCGGAGCATACCAATAGGCTATAATCAATTGAGCCATAGCAGTCTTTGTTTCTTAAAGCATGACTAAGCTGTGCCAAAACAGGCTGCAAACTTTTTTTTTTGTGCAACAAGCTTACCATCATTACTGCACCACAAACCTGTGTGGGCAGGTTCACATCCTCCCTGCTTGCCAGCTGCAGAATTTCTGTTAAGACCAAACTTTTTGCATAGAGATTAACATTTGTTCATTAGGGATTACAGTAACTGTCATTAATTTACATTTCTGTTCTTTAATCCTTTTTCTGCTCTTGACTTCTATTACTTTGCCAGCTCTTTTATTAAACAATTTGCCAATCAGTGTGTGCCCACCCCCTATCACTGTGTTTCCCTCACTCTCCTGTCAACCATCAGGTAACTAGTGAACATTTTGTACAGCAAGTGGCTGCTTATTAAACACTTATTTACGTGTTTCTCTGTGTAAATTAACTGTGACGCTATGCGTTCCATGTTATGAAAAAATGCTTTCCTCAAAGCGGCAGTGGCTAATCTCACAAACAGGGGATGTCAGAGTGATGTGACCTGGGTGCATGCTCAAAGCCACTCCTATCTCATCATCACCTAGCACAGCCCCCTTGAATGACTCTGATATCTCTTCCTGAATCTCAATCATTTCATAACACACAGTCCTCTCAAAAGGTTCCAGACATTCAGCCATTTTAAAAGCAAAACTGTCTCTCTCACAAATCAGAGTACTCTCATTAGATACCTCGCATTGTGTCTGCAAATCACTCAGCAATTTCTCAACAGAATCTCCCAATACAAACATACACACATATTTTCTGTGATTTCCCTATTGAAAATACAAATGTATTTACTTGAACAAGTCTCGCTCCCAGACGGGATTTTATCTTGTAACATTTCTTTATGGGCATAATAAAAACCCCTAATTTCTGAGAAACATTCATCAGCGTCATTTTTACATAGATTAAGACTGCTTGTTATATCTACATGTAAAAGCACATTTCCACCTTACTCTATTTCACAGAGATAATTATTTTTCTCTACTTCAAAAACAGAAACTGTTTTCTCCTGACACTATTTAAACATTATTTACAGTCTTGTCCATCCGTTGATTTGTTCAGTGACAGACTACGGAGTTTAAAACTTTTTGCATTTCTTCAAAAGCTTACAATTAACCAATACAGGCATTACATTTACAAATGTACAACTTTTTGATCTTAAAACAAAAAACAAAAACAAAAACAATACTCACTCTCTCACTTATAGAGGAAGAAAAATTAAATGATTTCTTCCAGCCTACAGTTGTGGAACTACAAGTCCCAGCAGTAACCTAAATAATATGCTTCAATGTCTTGTTACCACTCCGGAAACATTTAAATTACTCTTGAATTATTGACGCATACTCAATTTTTTTATCAATTTTACATACATGATCAGATAACAAAAACAAAACAACCCCCCTTCCTTTCTTCACACACTGAAGTCTTTTACTCAGAATAAGGAGGGGGAGATTCTGCTCTCTCAGCTGTGCAGCATCACACATACACTGTACAATGTTTCTCCTATATACTAACATTTACAGTGCACAAATTATATAACTTTGAATTTCAACATCAAAAGTACCTGTTACAGGGAAGGTAATTTTATTAGAAGTCTGCCTTATGCAAATGCTCAAAATACTTAACAACCATTAAACTATTTTTCCAATACATGTGACTAGCAACTAACCCTTCAGTAAAACTTTTTAACTCATTTTAATGATAGATTCACAAAACAAATAATGCTAGTCACAATAGTTACACTTTCTGTCTGGATCCTTAATTTTGCAGCATTCCACATTTTAAACATTTCTTTACTCTCCAATATTTCAGTCCTCAGACAAAAAAAGAAAGGATAGAGGGAAATTGTGTATTCAAAGGCACTCCGCGATATCAATAATAATTTAAAATATCTATTTCTTTATTAGTATACTTTAAGAAAATCCCTCCTAATTGAATAGCGAAATATTAAAACCAAAGTGATTAAAGTGAATTACTAGGGCAATATAGTGCCAGGTTATACAACTAAGCTAAACAACCGCTAGGCAGAGACCTTATTTATGTCCTAGCAATCCCATTACAAATATAACAAATGCTTACGCCCTCATTGGGCTCTATACATAAGCGTGTATGTGGATTAGTGTGATCATATTGAAAGTGTGTTTTAGATTTATATGGAGATCCTATTACATCAAGATATCCCATTATTGACAAATACAGCTACTATAAAGGATTATTGGGATACTGGATTGATGAAATAACTGCCAGAGATTTTATTTAACTTCATCACTCACATATTGTTGCAACTAAGGCTATTATGATAATTAGTCCAATTTATACCACACACACTTAAATCATTTCGATTTGGAATGGTATCCAACTGTGAGATTGGTTTAATATAGGAGGACCCAAACTCTCTCTCAAATTACCGTCCCATCTCTCAGCTCCCTTGCCCCTCCAAGCTTCTAGAGAGACTTGCCTACACTCGCCTCACACGCTTTCTTTCCGCAAACAACCTGTTGGATCCTCTTCAGTCTGGCTTTCGTTCTCAACACTCCACAGAGACTGCGCTGACCAAGGTTGTTAATGATCTGATCACTGCTAAGACTGAACGCCATTACTCTCTCCTAATTCTCCTTGATCTCTCGGCTGCATTTGACACCGTTGACCACTCTCTTCTCATACAAACGCTGCAATCCCTAGGTCTTCAAGACACAGTTCTATCCTGGTTCTCATCTTACCTCTCTACTGTTAATTTCTCTGGAGCCACCTCTGCTCCGCTTCCCCTATCAGTTGGAGTACCACAAGGCTCGGTGCTAGGTCCTCTGCTGTTCTCTATCTATACCGCTTCTCTTGGAAATCTAATAAGTTCCTTTGGCTTTCAGTATCATCTCTATGCGGATGATACCCAAATCTATCTATCCTCTCCTGATATCTCGACATCTGTGTTGTCCCGTGTAACTGACTGTCTTTCTGCCATTTCATCTTGGATGTCCTCTCGTCAACTCAAACTTAATCTTTCTAAAACAGAGTTAATAATATTCCCACACGCCAACAAGAGCATACCTGACATTTCTATCTCTGTTGATAACATGACCATAAATCCCACCCCACAAGCTCGCTGCCTAGGCGTAATCCTTGATTCACGCCTATCCTTTGTTCCCCACATTGACTCTATATCTAAATCATGTTACATACATCTAAAGAACATTTCCAGAATCCGCACATATCTCACACAAGACACTGCTAAAACCTTAATTCATGCACTAATCATCTCCCGTATTGACTATTGCAATTCCCTCCTTACTGGTCTTCCCAAAAACAGACTCAAACCCCTAAAATCTATTTTGCATGCTTCGGCAAGACTGATTTTCCTTGCAAATAGCTATTCCTCTGTTGAATCACTCTGTATGTCTCTACACTGGCTGCCTGTCTTCTACCGAATCCAATATAAAATACTTTTACTAACCTACAAGGCCATCAACAAAGCTGCACCAACATACATCTCCTCTCTTGTCTCAAAATATCTCCCAACTCGGCAACTCCGTTCTGCAAAAGATCTGCGTCTCTCATCCACCCTCATTACATCCTCCCATTCCCGGTTACAGGACTTTTTTCGGGCTGCACCCACTCTATGGAACTCTCTCCCTCGCACAATAAGACTCTCCTCTGTTCTACAAACTTTCAAGCGTTCTCTGAAAACCTACCTATTCAGACAAGCTTATAATATTCCTCAACCACCATCTTAACCTCACTACCTTTAGCCTGTTACACAATTTCACACAAGACAACTACCCCCGGACCAACATTGTTGTGTGACAGGATCATTTAGCTTATGAGTCACCTTACCTTTGCAGTCTGGCTGGGCCAAGATGCAAAATGTATACTTAACCTCATGTGTCAATCTCCCATTGTCCCATAGATTGTAAGCTTGCGAGCAGGGCCTTCTCACCTCTTTGTCTGTTTTACCCAGTTTGTTTATTAGTTTATTACGTTTGTCCCCAATTGTAAAGCGCTACGGAATATGTTGGCGCTATATAAATAAATGATGATGATGATGATGATGATGAGTGATTACTATATTATATACTGAATACTTCTATAGATAAATATAAAGTAGCGGCGCATAGCAATTTACCTTGCTATTTTAATTCACTTTAATCACTTTGGTTTTAATATTTCGCTATTCAATTAGGAGGGATTTTCTTAAAGTATACTAATAAAGAAATAGATATTTTAAATTATTATTGATATCGCGGAGTGCCTTCGAATACACAATTTCTCTCTATCCTTTCTTTTTTTGTCTGATTAGCTATCTGTGTAGAAGTGCACCATCCAGTAACCCTATTACTTAAACATTTACAAACTGACAACAATTATGACACTGGAATAGTGATACCTAGTGCAGTGGTATTTTCTTTTGCAATATTTCAGTCCTGTCTTACATTTACATTTCCACATATATTTAAATTTTCCAGATCTCCTAACTTTTCTGTGCCACCTCAAACAATCTCCATCCACACATGTCAATTCCTTCTCTTACATCTGCCATTTCTGCACATTCATGTTCATAAATCAATTCCTCCAATGTTTACAGTTACGTTTCACATTTTTCTCTTAAGTTATATTTATCAATATATTTTGACATACTCTTTATCATGTGTTGTATCTTAGTTGGATCAAAACTACCAACTTTAATCAAACCAAACTTCTTAAACAATTCACCCATTCCTACACAAAATTCCTTGCCATGGATATATTCTATTATGTCCAAAGGCATTCCTGGAACATCAAATTCTGTACTATTGTTATTATCCATGATCAAAATACCTTATGACTTTTAGTAATAACTATTGTTATTTCCCCTGGTCAAAATACCTTATGACCTAGTCAAAATACCTTATGACTTGAAACAGCAATTAATACAATCTGGACCCTTACCTGGGTTCCAAAGAATCAAATTCCTTATCAAATTGTGTATTTTATGGATTCCAATGGAATGACATTAAACTTTGACCATCAAATTTTCAAAGAACAACAGATAATATGCAAAACATACCTTAAACAAAACAAATATTAAAGTTTTCCTATGATTGGCTCTTATGGTCAAGGCACAGCAACACACAGACCAGGCCGGACTGTAGATAGACACAGAGGTAAAGCAAAAATTGCTGACCACGTGTATTTATTCATTTGTGTTCCTCTCTGATCCAACGATCGTTGCGTGGGTCACTGGGCACTTACCATCTCGTTGGGACCTCCAAATAAATGTCAAATCCAACGTATGCTATCCGTGGATTGATGTCAAGCTTATACACAATCAAAGTAAATCTTCCTGCATGCATGCATTACGATCGATCGGAGAGCAGATTCTATACAGAAGAGATGGTGTTGTTTATATTCTGTTCTCAGATCGATCGCAATGCATGCATGCAGGAAGATTTCCTTTGATTGTGTATAATCTCCGCATCAATCCACGGATAGCATATGTTGGATTTGACATTTCCAAACGATACACAGGGAGGATCCAGAACAATCGTCAGAGACAAGCCAGAGGTCAGAATCCAGACAGTAAGCAGTACCAAAATCGAAAGGCAAGAGAATGGTCAGGAACACGACAGAAGTCAGAACCAAACGGTAACAGGAACAGAGAACAGGAGGCAAGAACACTGGAGCTAGTGAACCAATACTCTGGCACCAGATTGGAGTAAGGAGAAGCCTAATATAGTGGTGGCCAGCCTATGATAGAACACAAGTAATTTTAGTGGTCAGATGCACGTGACTGCCGATAACAGAAGAGGAGAGCGTCCAGTTGCCTGACAACAGGACGTTGCTATAACGCTCATGCACGCGCATATCGTTGGGTCTGAATCTGGAAGTGAGTCCCATTGCTTGGCAACGACCCATAATGGAGTACAGGCGTCCATCCCTGGCACCTATGGACAGTGCAGGGACAGCACCTGACAGTACCCCCCTCCTCTCTTCCCAGAGCTGATGGCTGTCTTTTACAAAAAATGAGCCAGGAGATGAGGGGCATGGAGATCTTTTCTGTTGACCCAGGATCTCTCCTCTGGGCCGTTGCCCTTCCAATGGACTAAGAATTACGAATTGCCTCGGAGAGTAAGCATCTTCAAGAAGCGCTCAACTTCAAAGTCTTCACCTGAAGTCATCATCATGGGAGGAGGAGGAGAAGATCTCTTGGAGTGTCCGTTAACAACGAGGGATTTGAGAAGTGAAATATGAAAAGAATTATGTACCTGGAGAGAAGGGGTAATCGGAGTTTATAGGTAACGGCATTCAAAACTTGAGTAATGGGAAATGGTCCAATGTAACGAGGTGCAAATTTCATAGACGGCACTTTGAGTTTAAGATTCCGGGTGGAAAGCCACACCTTGTCCCCAATGTAGAGTACAGGGATGTTTTTCCGGTGGCGATCCGCAAAGTGCTTATAAAGATCCAGTGTCTGTAGTAACTTGGTTCGCACCTGAGACCAGATCTGAAAAATATGGACCAAAGCTTTAGCTGCAGGTACCGTAGAGTCAGGTAAATCCAAAAAAGTGGGCAATATCGGGTGTATCCTGAATAATGTAAAAAAGGGGGACATACCTGTAGATTGATTCATTTAGATTATTATTGTGAGAGAATTCTGCCCAAGAATTTAACTCACTCCAAGAGGATTGTTGTTTGGAACAGAAACATTGAATATAAGATTCCAAAACCTGGTTGACCCACTCAGTTTTGCCATTTGTCTGAGGATAGTGTCCTGAGGAAAAATTAGATTCCTAAAAGTTTGCAAAAGGCTCTCCAAAATCTAGAGACGAACTGCACCCCACAGTCGGAGATGATTTCCTGGGAGCAACCATGCAGACGAAAAATGTGAAGAATAAACAAGGAGGCCCGTTCGGCGGCAGATTGTAGTTCCTTGAGTGCAACAAAATGAGCGAATTTGGAAAATCTATATACAAGTGTGACAATGACTGCTAGGAAGGTCAGTAATTAAATCCATACTCATGCTGGACCATGTAAATTCCGGAATGGGATGCGGAAGTAAGAGTCCAGCCGGAGAGTGTCTAGGAGTTTGTGTCGAGCACAGATTTCACAGGAAAGGATATATTTTCGTACATCGGAGATCAAAGAGGCCCACCAATAATAACGAGAAAGAAGTGCCACCTTCTTCTTAACTCCAGCATGCCCTGCTAATTTGGAATTATGTGCCCACTTCAACAACTTGCTGCACAGATGGGAATCAACAAAGGAACGTCCAACAGGAGGAGACTTGATAGATGACTGTGCCAAGGCCAGAATTTTAACAGGATTGATAATGGGTTTGGATGTAATAAAGAATTTGCCATCGGAGGAATCAAAGGATCGGGAGAGAGCATCGGCCCTAAAATTCTTGGAACCCGGCTGAAAGGTTAGTATCATCTGAATAATAGAGACCAACGGACTTGCTGAGAAATTAAACGTTGGACAGACTGTAAATAGTTGAGATTCTTATGGTCAGTAAACACAGTGACAGGAAAGTGAGCGCCATCCAGCAAATAGCGCCACTCTTTCAAGGTGAGTTCCTTGTCTCCAATACCATAATTAGATTCAGTGGAAGAAATTTTTTTAGAAAGAAAACCACAAGTAACCAGAGGAATTCTTCAGGAACAGGACAGCCCCCAAACCCACCGAAGAGGTGTTGACTTCCACGAAAAAAGGCTTATGTTGATCAGGCTGTCTCAAGATCGGGGCTGTGGAGAAGGCTTCTTTGATAGCCTTAAATGCGAGAACAGCCTCTTTGGGCCAAGACTTGACTTGACCTCCACTATGGGTAAGGGAGATGATAGCAAAAGTAGGGGTGGAAAATCCCTGAATGAATTGCCGGTAGTAATTCGTGAATCCAATAAAGTGCTGAAAAGCTTTTAGCCCTGCCGGCTGGGACCAGTCGAGGATAGCCATCACTTTACTTGGGTTCATTTGGAGGCCTGACATGGACACAATGTATCCCAGAAAGGGTACCTGCAATTGATCGAAGAGGAACTTTTCCAACTTGCAATATAAGTGATTTTCCCGTAAGCGGAGTAACACCTCCTTAACATGTGCGCAGTGGGAAGACTGGACCTGTGAAAATATTAGAATATAGTCTAAATAGACCACTTCGGACTGGTACAGGAGATCACAGAAGATCTCATTTACAAATTCTTGGAAGGAGCGTTACAAAGCCCAAAGGGCATAACAAGGTACTCGCAATGCCTATCCCTGGTATTGAATGCATTTTGCCATTTATTCCCTAATTCTGATTAAATTGTAAGCTCCTCTGAGATCCACTTTTGTGAAGATTTGAGCTCCACGAATACGGTCGAACAGCTCGGGAATAAAGGGAAGAGGGTACAGGTTTTTGACAGTGATGGCATTGAGGTTTCGGTAGACAATGCATGGTCTGAGAGACCCATCTTTCTTCTTGACAAAGAAGAATCCTGCGCCAGCGGGAGAGGATGACTTACAAATAAATTCCTGTTTGAGATTCTCAGAGATGTATTCAGACATAGCCTGAGTCTCTGATAAAGACAAAGGAAATACTCTACCCCAAGGGATACACATGCCTGGTACCAGGTCAATGGGGCAGTCCCAGGGATGATGTGGGGGAGGAATTCTGTAGGCACTTTGCTAAAAACATTGAGGAAGTTGGAGTAGACCTTGGCAAGAAGTGTCTGAGAAGTGGTAGCTCGACAGGGAATGGCAGGATTGCAGGGTGTGACTGGTGTCAAACAATGTGACCTGCAAAGAGGTCCCCAAGAAATAACCAGACCTTGATGCCAATCAAATTGTTGAGAATGAGTCCTCAGACAGGGCTGACCCAAAATAAAAGGGTTAACGGATTGCGGAAGAACCAGGAATCTTATCCATTCAAAATGGAGAGTTCCTATCAACATCCGGCCTGGAATGGTGATGCAGGAGATAGAGCCATTGGAAACTCAATTTCTATTGACTGCTGTGAGTGCCAACGGCTGTGGCAAAGGTGTAGTAGATAAATGGAGCTAAAAGACTAGACTGGAGGATATGAAGTTCCTCGCGGATCCCGAATTTATGAAGGCAAACAGAGATTGAGGACCATCAGCAGAAAAGAGAGTAATGGGCATGAGAAACTCGGATTCCTAGTGGAAACAGGGAGAAATGGACCGAAGTCCTAGGCTGACCTCCCTACCATCGCCTAGGAGGTGGCGTTTCCTGGTCTCTTGGGGCATAGAAAAAGAAGGTGTCCAGGCTCACCACAATAGAGACATAGCCGATTCTTCATGCATCTATCCCGTTCTTCAGGAGACAAGCGTGAACGGGCAATTTACAAGGGTTCTTCAGTGGGGAGTACAGAAGGTTGAAATTGAGGTACCAGATGAGGAAAAGAGCGGCAACCACAATCTCATTCCTGTGTGCGTTCATGGTGACGAATATCCACTTTAATACATAAAGAAATCAAGTTGTCCGGATTGGAAGGGAGATCACGTGACGCTAAATCATCATTAATTCGGTCGTTCAAGCCCTGCCAGAAGGTAGCGCTAAGCGCCTCATCATTCCAATGGAGTTTAGATGCCAAAGTCCGGAATTGTACCTCATACTGGCCCGCTGAGAGGGTACATTGGTGTAGGCTTAAAAGACCAGTGGCTGCAGAGGACACACGACCAGGCTCGTCGATTACCTTATGGAAACTTTCAATAAAAGCTGCAGAATTCTGGAGCAGCGGGTCATCACGTTCCCACAAAGGAGATGCCCAGGCGAAGACTTGACCCGAAAGGAGGGAAATAATGTATCCCACCTTAGTTCTGTGTGATGAAAAGTTCTCTGGTGCCAGTTCAAATTGTATGGCACACTGGTTGATGAACCCACTGTACCTTTTAGGATCTCCATTATATTTCTCCAGAGGAAGTATGCACAACCCTCGGGTGCTGGTAGAGCTGGTAGGAATGGTGGCAGCAGTGGTGGTTACTGTTCCAGTAGGAGCAATAGAACGTACTGATAGTGACCCCTTAAGAGAGTCCAGGCAGGAGACCACACCCTGAATACACTGCAAGAGCTGAGCCTCATTCATCTCTTGTTGGTCTACATGATGGGCCAGCTGTAGAAGAAGGTCCCGGGCCGAAGACTCATCCTGTGTACTCATGGCCAGAGTATTCTGCTACGTTAATGACACTATAGAAGCTACTGACTGGTGTTGGCGCAATGAAACAGGGAGGTGCGGAGTCTAACGTATGGACTTGGCTGCGTGAGGTGCGCAGGTCACGGTTAGTTACCAGTGCAATGGATGAAGTACAGGGATGGTCATATAGTCCAGGTCAGATACCAAACGATGGTGCGTTACTCAGAGAGGATCCAGAAGAATGGTCAGAGACAAGCCAGAGGTCAGAATCCAGACAGTGAGCAGTACCAAAAAAGCAGGGCACAAGAATGGTCAGGAACACGCCAGAAGTCAGAACCAAACAACGGTAACAGGAACAGGGAGCAGGAGGCAGGAACGCTGGAGCTGGTGAACCAATACTCTGGCACCAGACTGGTGTAAGGAAAAGCCTAATATAATGTTGGCCAGCCTCTGATAGGACACCGTTATTTTCGGCGGTCAGATGCACCTGACCGTCGATAACAGAAGAGGAGAGCGTCCCGTTGCCCAGCAATGGGACGCGACTTCACCGCGCATAATGGAATACAGACGTCCGTCCCCGGCACCTACGGACAGTGCGGGGACGGCACCTGACATCTACTCTGTGAAAATCCTTTTTGACATTTGATGATGTGAAATAGATGGGGTAGTTTAATGTGAAGCTTCAAGTCGATGTCCTTTGTAGTATTATCGCCTCAGGCACAATACCCACCTGGTCAGTGTGCACAAGACTTGATAAGACCAGTTTCAACTGGTTTGCAAGAAGTTTAACATATAAAGTATCACAACCACATTGAATAATGATATTGGCCTCTAACTGGGACACTGGGACAGATTCTTCCCTTCTTTATATGTGATGATGAGGTGTGCCTCTAGGGACTGTCTTGAGAAGCTTGGTCAGACATTGAATTGAAGGCTTTGAGCATCAAAGGTGCTAGTTTATCTTTAAAAGTTTTACAACAGAGGTGTTCAAACCCAGTCCTCAAGAGTTACTGACGGGTCACGCTTTTCAGGATTTCTGTCTGTAGATACAGATAGGATGATTACTGACTCAGAAAAATAAATGAACTCTCTTGTGCATGATTAAAGAAATCCTGAAAACATGAACTGTTGGTAGCTCTTGAGGAATGAGTTTGAGCACGAATGCTTTTTAGTATTAGGCATGCACTTAGGTGAGTTTTCCAATTGCCCAGGAACCTCCTATGCTCGGTTCACCACCTCCTGATGCTAGCTGCCAGGGGAATTTTTTTTAATGAAAAGGATGGCCCCTTTAGTCACTTCCCCTTCAGTCACTGCTGTGAAGATAAGGGGCTGTCATGAAGCCTACTACTGCAGTACCCAGTCCTGCTACTGACAGGTAGTGGAGGAACCACCATTTCCTCCGTAACAAGGAGCTGCCTGTATTCAATTATTGCAGAAACCAGTGACTGGAGATTATGATACGGGAGAGCAATTGAGTGGCAGCTGCATTAGGTGTACCGCTTTGGCAGCATAAGCGATCAGAATGATCCTGTAGAACACAAAGCATCAATTATGCTTTTGTTCCATTTATTTTTACTACTTTGCTATTCCTTAAATGTCCTAACTTATTAAAAAATATATATTAATAATAAGTTTCCATATTTTGCAAAAAATTTAGTTGGCAATAGTTTTTATTAAAGGAGAGTAGAGTATCAGAAGTATCTGTACCTCCTCCCCTTCTCTGGTTTCTTGTCTAGAAGCCCCCAGCTTCTGGCTTATTTAGCTATTTCTACTCATTCACAGGGGCACACCGAGGGTTTCCTCAGTAGGCTGGTGGCCCCCATGATGGTATCGGACCACTTAATGAGGTTTACTGTTATGTCTTCAGATTAATTTGCAATGCATACACTTTAGCTTGTACTAAACCATAATTAATGTAAACCAGGCGGTAACTCAATATGAAAATAAATATATTGTGTTTGACTAGTTGTACCAAGTCAATAATGGATGTACAAATATACACATCCTTTCATTTAATTCAGACCATGCATACTCATTTTCGGGTCTTAAGGACACATGAAGGGCCTGAGTCATTAAGGAGAGTAAGGAAAAAAAAAGGAGTAAATTTGATCCTGGACAAACCATGACCTTTTTGTCATGTAGCACACAAATACTTGATAACTTTATTTTTACACTGAAAGATAAAGTTGATCTAGGACATGCCCTACCCCAACTATAATTCTATCCCCACATTTTAAATTTACCTCCCCCTTTAAAGCAACATAGTTTTGCCAAGGTGCAAAGTTACTCCTTTTGCTTGCTTCGCTCTCCATACCTAATGTTGGTAAAACAAATATACAGGTCAAAAATTACAGAAACAGTATCAGTGGAATCAGAATTTATATTAATAGTAGGTATACGATATTATGTTTGTTATTTACTTCAAAGAAAAGAAAACAATCATCATTACTTTTACAAAAGTAATTGCAAGTGTAAAATAATAACATGCCTTTCTGAATCAACCTTATTACTGAATGAACATATGGATCCCTCCACAGAAAATAGCATTATTAGGGCTGTATTACAGTAGGGGGTAAATTTATCAAGCTGCGGGTTTCAAAAAGCAGAGATGTTGCCTATAGCAACCAATCAGATTCAAGTTATCATTTCTTTAGTACATTCTACAAAATGACAGCTAGAATCTGATTGGTTGCTATAGGCAACATCTCCACTTTTTCAAACCCACAGCTTGATAAATTTACCACAAGGTCTGTACTGGATACTTTTTTTTTGTTCCCATTGAATACCACGAGGAACCATGAGAAACCAGGTATAGGCACCCATGTTTTAAAATGTTTGGAGTGCTCATTTTACGCGCTCCCCCTCCCTCACTCCGATCCCCATGTGACTGAAAAATGGCTAGTGGCTGAGGCAGCTGACTCCTATGGTGCCTGGTACTTTCATTAAAGTAAAAGGGGGTATGAGTTGAGTGCAGATAGAAATTTCTTAAATGAATTTATTCTGTGAGGAGTGGTAGCCTAACCCACCAAGCTTCCTCTGTTTCTGTGGCCAGGTGCAAGAGGCCGTGAGGTGGTTCTTTTTCTGCAGTGGATGTCTTATGGTTTATCATGAGGAAGTGGTGAAAAGAAGTTGCTGCTCTTGGGCCTGTATGAGGTAATTGGACATAGTATAGCTTAGGCTTTATCGATTTAAACCTGCCCCTGCAGGTTAGCAAAGAGAGGAAGTTGGGATGGAATAAAAGTGACAGAAACAAACATTCTTGCTGGAACAATTCTTGGTTAACATTACAAATTCTGAAATCATGCAATACCCAAATCCTACCTTGGATTTTATGTTTCAATATGAAGTAATTTCTTTAAAAACAGATCTGCATTAGAAAAGGTGAGGAACTTGTACTCACCATTGTTTAAATAATTTAAGTTTACAGTTTGTAAATGGTCCTTAACTGTACCTTTAATGGTGTTTCTATTTTTGTGGGAATGAAACTTGAAACAGAACTCTTTTATATATGTGTTATATACATCAACTGGGTGCCCGGTTGATGTATATAACACATATATAAAAAAGTTATTTTCTAACAGTCGGGAACAGTGAAACCCCACATATATATTACAGACTGCCATGCTGATTATAGAGCACTCTAAAGTAATTTTTCCTCTTGGTCTGAACTATGGAAACAGCAAAGTACAACTTTGCAGACAAGATCTTTGGATCTATTGAATTATCTTCTCCTTTATCATGTCATATATATATATATATATATATATATATATACATATATATATATATATATATATATATATATATATATATATATAATATAAATGCCTAGTGGCGTGTGTTAGTCTGTCTGTGTGTGTGTGTGTGTAAAAAATAAAACCAAGCTGCAGCGCCACCTGCTGGGCGGAGTTATACACTGACCTACTAAATTCTTAGTGTGTGTGGAAAAAAAACCTCAGAAAGGGCTGAAATTTGGTATACTAAGATGTTTTTAATTTGTTAATTTAATTTGTTAATTGTTAAAAGTGTTTATAAAGATTTAAAAAAAAAATATATATATTTCTTGAAGGAGAAGTGACAGTTGGGAGTGGTTGGTGGTTGCCGGGGGTGACAGTGGGGAGTGGTTGGTGGTTGCCGGGGTTGACAGAGTGAGAGGAGTGTGATACTCAGGACCGCTGAGAGAGATCCCTGTGTCTGGATAGACATCTGGATAGATGTGGCGATGAAAATGAAGGATGAGGTGATGGAGAAGAATGATGAGGTGGTGACATGTGGACAAAACCACGTTAAAAAAGGGCGCTTGCGTCGGGAAGTAACGCTCTTCCCCTGAGGAGGCCTGGGCTAGGCCCAAATGCATGACAAGAACCTTTTTAACACCTTAAGTAGCTTGATTTGACTAGAATGCATGAGTATCATGCACGGGTTAACTTGTCTACTATATAAATCCCTAGTGGCGTGTGTGAAAAAAAAAAACAAGCTGCAGCGCCACCTGCTGGGCAGAGTTATACACTGACCTATATATTTCTTGAAGGAGAAGTTACAGTTGGGAGTGGTTGGTGGTTGCCAGGGGTGACAGTGGGGAGTTTTTAACACCTTAAGTAGCTTGATGAAGGATGTGGCGATGAAGATGAAGGATGAGGTGATGGAGAAAAATGATGAGGTGGTGACATGTGGACAAAACCACGTTAAAAAAGGGCGCTTGCGTCGAGAAGTAACGCTCTTCCCCTGAGGAGGCCTGGGCTAGGCCCAAATGCATGACAAGAAGCTTTTTAACACCTTAAGTAGCTTGATTTGACTAGAATGCATGAGTATCATGCACGGGTTAACTTGTGTATATATATATATATATATATATATATAGTGACAAAGGGAGTGGTCTAAGAGAGGAATTAGATACAGTGCACCTAGTTCAGTGAAACACAGGTGGAGGACATACGTTGAAGCATCTTTTCCACAGTCAACGACAAGCTAACAAGGTATGTCTGCAGTGAGAGTAATTAAGCAGAACTTCTGCAGAGAACTCGTTTTTAAAGGCAAAGTGGGAGTGTCACCTGTCCATCTGTAAGGGACTTACCTGCTCCACGCTCCTCCTCCTGTCTCGCTTGTGCTCATGCTGCCTGACTTCCGGGCAAACAGCTCTCCTGTGCTGCAGTTGTGTGACCACTAGTTGGGATTTCAAATGCCTTTGCTATTTAATGCAGCTCTGACACAGAATACTTGTCAGAGCACCATGTTTTTCTAGGCGTCTGACTCCAATTGTACCCTTACTTGTTCCCAGTGAATTCATTGTGCCTGGTGCTATTACTAGTCCTCCTGTGGATGACCTTCGCTGCCTGACTACGTTTTTGGATTATCCTTGATACCGTGCCTTATTGTTTGACCTCCTTCATTTGACCTTGGCCATTCTTCCTGACTCTGGCTCCTGATATCCCTTCTTGTACTGTGCAGTCCAATAGTAAACCAGACCATGGCTACTCTGACTACGGCTTTGGATTTCCCTTCTGTACTGCACTGCCAGAAAATATCCAACACATTGCCAAAATAATCATCAAATCCGCATAGCTCTGCATTGCACAGCTCTTACTTTACTGCTGTGTCCAGCGGAGGAGGATTCTAAGGGCTACTCACAGTCTTTTCACAGTAGCTCACACAGGTACTGCATCCACAATCGCTCAGACCTCTTTACATGCCCATCGGATCTCCCCATGTGCCACTTAAATGCACATCAGCTTCTCCACATGCCATCAAATCTAACCGCATGCCCAAGAAATGCTGGTCTGATATTCCTATATGCCCGTCAGACCACTCCAAATGCTCATCAGATCTCTCCACATGCCACCAGACCTCCCCACATGTCCCGTACATGCCCATCACACCTCCCCACCTGCCACCCGATTTCACCACATTCCCCTTACATGCCATCAGACTTTCCCACATAACCCTTATATGCCATCAAACCTCCCATATGCCTCTCCACATGCCCCTTAAATGCCATCATATCACCCCACATGCAAATCAAACTCTTCACATGCTAACAGATCTCACATGCCCCTTAGTTACCTCTACCACCTCCCACCTGGAGCCCACACAAAGGAGGAAGAGCACACTACACTCTCTTCTCCCCATTCCCTGATTTGATTGTCTGTGACACTGTGACCTCCCTGCATTGTGCAAAGGAGGTGAAAAGACGTGGCTGTATTCGGTCAGTCGAGCAACAGAATGTTTTCCACTCTGCTCCTTCCGATTCCTGGGGCACTATATTTCATTAATGCTCTTGGCCAGGAGCCACATTTCAAAGCTCAAAGAGCTGCATGTAGTTCTAGAGCAAAGTGTAGACCACCACAGCTCTAGTGTCTACATTCTGGCAAGGTCTCTCTGACTGAATTAAAGATAAACTAGCTGCCCGAGAACTACCAGCTTCTTGGATGCTCTCATTTCCATTTGTAATCAGATTGACATTTGTTTCAGGGAGTCGAAAAAGAGCACTCCCGTTGGACTGGTCCTTGTCTGGCTCCTCAGTTTCAAAATCCCATGATTCCCGCAGATAAACCCATTCAACTGGGCCCATCTCGTCTCTCCTCGGAAGAAAAGGAGAGACGGTTCATGAATAATCTTTGTCTATACTGTGGAGAATGGGTCAAATCCTTGTAAACTGCCTTAAATGGCCAGGAAATTGCAAAGCTTAACTGGCTGTGGAGAGGCCAGGTTAGGTGCTGCTGCTTCATCTCCGTTCAACTCTAATTTTTCTATCAATGTGCTCCTCCAGCATTCCAAGTATCAGACCCTTCTCGATTCAGGTGCAGCCAGGAATTTTATTTCTGCTGCCACAGTAGCGAGGTTCTCTTTACCAACTGTTCCTCTGGACCAGCCCATTGCCATCACAGCCATTGATGGTAGTAAGATTGATGGTAGATCCATCAAGAATCGCACCATGTACCTATCATTATAGACTGGGTTCTACATAGAGAAACCATCTCCCTTCTGGAAATTCCCTTCCAGAGGCCGTAAATCCCTTAGTCCTGTGATTTCCTGGCTCAGAGTCCACTCTCCAGGTCTGGACTGGCATACAACACAAGTTCTCCCCTGGGGACCGAACTGCCATCTTCACTGCCTACAGAAAGTTCCCTTGTCTAGGAGGGATCCCCCTTCCGCTTCCATGGTGTCCTTTGACATTCCTACCTAGTACACTACCTTCGCTGACGTATTTTCCGAACAGGAGGCCTCCAAGTTATTTCCTCATCGAGCCTGGAATTGTGGCATTAAGCTGCTTCCTCGGGGACAAGTCTATTCCTTATCTCTACCCGAGACACAGAACATGGCATCTTACATAGATTACAATTTAAAACGTGGATTCATCAGAAAGTCTTCCTCCCCCACTGGCACAGTTTTCATCTAATTAGATTTCAGAAGCGCATATAATCAGATCCGTATCAAGAAGGGGGAAGAATGGAAAACAGCCTTTAATACACGGGATGGGCACTTTGAGTATTTGGTTATGCCCCTTGGGCTATGTAATGCCACAGCTGTTTTTCAAAACTTCAATGACGTTTTCCAAGACATCCTTTATCAATTTGTAATCATTTATTTGGATGATATTCTTATATTTTCCCATGATCTCCCCTCTCATCAGGAACATGTATCTGTAGGCCTTACTTGACTTCGGTACCATTAATTATACTGTAAATTGGAAAAATGTCTCTTTGTGAAGAGCCAACTTCTCTTTCTAGGTTATGTGATATTGGGACAATGTTGAAATCACTTTAAGACAAAGCTGTTTATATATATATATATATATATATATATATATATATATATATATATATTTGTATTTGCTTCATCACAACTGTATTTCTATATTAAGTGTATATATGTTTAAATGACTCATACTGATATTGGTGTGCAACTTTAAGTTGGTTATATTAGTCAAACAAATGTTTTAGTAGCGTAAAAGAGGTGCCTCTTAGCTGTAGGATACTAGAGAGACTGGAAGACATCTGTATGGATAGGTGTATCTGTATAGGTGTTGGATAGGATTGTTTATCTATTATATGAAATTGTCCGCTGAAAATACAAAATATTTTTGATACAAAATACCAGAAAATCCCTTTAGACGCTTAAGCCTCATCAATAAATGTGCCAATGTAGCTTTTAAAAATCAGTTCCATGTAATACTACTAATTTGTGTCTGCTTGTGGTCCAGTGAAGGGGAGCAGAGGGTTCCTTGGTGTTGCTACAAACATGATATCACACAACAAAGACCCTTCAGTAACCAGACCAAGGTGGATGCTCCACGCGACTCGAAATACAAAGTACTGGTTCTTGTATTGTCCTGGTAATGAATTCATTTGAAGCCCGCACACACAAATTGATACCAACATCCTTACCTGGAAAAGGGGTGTTACATGTATATATTGAGGTAATCAGACCTGGGTTACTGTCTTCTGGGGTAGATGGCTGCACATCAGACAGACCAGCCAAGGATATCGCTCCAGTCAATTGTCTTGGTTTGACTAGCCACGCTAGTTTTAGCTTCCAGTAATAAAAATCAACAAACAGAAACAAAATCCCTGCCTGTCCGACACAAAATAAACATATAAGAACACTCTCTCACAAATGAGGGACCTGGGGTTTTAGAGCATACAAGACAGAAAGCCTAGGGCCCATACCTGTGCCATTCACTACTTGCCCAGTGCAATATATATATTGTGGAAAAAAGGGTGGTGTGTCACAGGCTGTTACGGAAGATACATCTTTTCTCTGGGAGTCTGCAGGCTCATGTCGAAGACAGGGATAATTTTCCAGACTTCTCTACACACAGAACACAGGTTCTCAGGTGGAGCACATAGGTTTGATTGATTTGTAATATAGCTAGTTAGTGCTGGGGAGGAAGCATAAATAGCTGGGTTTGTGTTGTGAGCAGGCAGCCGAGGTCAGATAGTGAGCACTGTCCATTGAGGAAACTGGATGTTTAGCCAGAAGCAGGGTCGCGGGAAACTCAAAAATACTTTTGATTACATCAGTGAATATAGTGCAGCAAAGTGGTTCAGCAAAACCTGTGTAAGCATCATCTGTTACTGTACATGTCACAAGTCGTGACTAATATTTCGTCACGACCTGTGACATGCATGGTAACAGATGATGCTTACACAGGTTTTGCTGAACGATGTTTTGTTTTCCATATACACACACACACACACACACACACATATATATATATATAGTCATGGCCAAAAGTTTTGAAAATGGCACAAATGTTAGGTTTCACAAAATTTGCTGCTTCAGCGTATTTAGACCTTATTGTCAGATGTTGCTGTGGTATACTGAAGTAAAATTACAAGCATTTCATAAGTGTCAAAGGCTTTCATTGACAATTACTTTAAGTTTATGCAAAGAGTTAATATTTGCAGTGTTGGCCCTTTTTTTTTGAAGACCTCTACAATTAGCCCTGGCATGCTGTCAATCAACTTCTGGACCACATACTGACTGAAGACCACCCATTCTTGCCTAATCAATGCTCAGAGTTTGTCAGAATTCGTGGTTTTTGTTTGTCCACCCGCCTCTTGAGGATTGACCACAAGTTCTTAATGGGATTAAAGTCTGGGGAGTTTCCTGGCCATGGACCCAAAATGTCGATGTTTTGACCACTGAGCCACTTAGTTATCACTTTTGCCTTATGGCAAGGTGCTCCATCATGCTGGAAAATGCATTGTTCATCACCAAACTGTTCTTGGATGATTGGGAGAAGTTGCTCTTGGTGGATGTTTTGGTACCATTCTTAATTCATGGCTGTGTTCTTAGGCAAAATTGTGAGTGAGCCCACTCCCTTGGCTGAGAAGCAACCCCACACATGAATGGTCTCAGGATGCTTTACTGTTGGCATGACACAGATGGAAATTAATTAACATCACAAAAGGTTTTCGTAACCATTGCATCCATTATCGTTTAGGCTTCCCTTTTCCCCTCCAAGTAACCCAGGAAGGTACAAGGCACAGGATAAGGACCCCAGAGGACGGCCTCACCATGCTTGAAATTGGGAGTCCCCCTGTTTCACCCAGCTTCATCAGAGTTTCTTTCCGCACCAACTCGCCTCCTACTCCTGATTGATCCAATGCTTAGTAACCAGGTTGGGCTCCTTGCCATCTCTTCTCTGGTGCTACCAGAAGCCTCTACACATCAACATTATTTATATATTTATATATATTTATATAGCGCCACTAATTCCACAGCGCTGTACAGAGAACTCACGCACATCAGTCTCTGCCCCGTTGGAGCTTACAGTCTAAATTCCCTGCCCTATTGGAGCTTACAGTCTAAATTCCCTAACACACACACAGACAGAGAGTGGCTAGGGTCAAATTGAGAGCAGCCAATTAATCTACTGTTTTTGAAGTGTGGAAGGAAATGGAGCACTCAGAGAAAATCCATTCAAACACGAGGAGAACACACAGATAAGGCCATGGTTGGGAACTAAACTCATTACCCCAGTGCTGAGACAGAAGTGCTAACCACTAGGCCACCGTGCTGCCACTACAGTGATAGTCTCTTTCAGACAGTAACCTCCCAATCTAACTCTAACCTTCACTTGTTACAAAATGTTTTTGTTAGACTCTATTACAATATATTATAGGAACATTTCCACCCCCCTCCCTTGGTGCGGACCCTGCCCTCCCCTTCCCCTTCTACTCAATGCTATGACATCTTATTTCAATTGCTTAATGTGTTTTAAAAGGTAGGTGACCTTGCTCTTGGACTTCATATTTACGCCCCCACTTGGTCCATGAATTGGCTGTTAGTAACGTCCATTGCAGCCCCCTGACACACAGGATGTGCCACTCCAAATGCTTTGGACTTGAGTACTGCTCGCTGGTCTCTTGTCCTCTACTCACCCCTTCAGTCCACCCATACTAACATTCCCAACCCCCCCCCCCCCCCCCCCCCCGATCTCTTTGGCAATCACTATCTCAATCCACAAGTTCACTGGCATCCCGGGATTGGACACCAACCCCACTGTCCCTCAACGTGAATGGGCTTAACAATCCACAGAAGCGTACAATAGCGTTACAGCTCTTTTGACGCCTAAAAAGCCCATGTAGTCTTATTACAAGAAGCCCATTCATACCCGGGTCTCACTAATAAAACCTACACACAAGCTTTTATTCCACCTCAGCCAGCAAAACATGTGGTATGACCATCCTAACATACCACTCAGTTCCCCTCACTGTGTGCTCCCCAATCTTAGATGATCAGGGAAGGGTCGTAATTATGACAGGTACTCTATCCCAGACCCCAGTCACTGTAGCCACGCTTTACACTTCAAACAGAGGACAAGGTTCCTTTTTTGACAATTTCTTTTCTAAGCTTTTTCAGTCTGCCAGGGGACACATTGTACTTGATGGGGATATCAATGCCATTTCAGATGTGAAATTGCACCAATCCCTTTCTCCCCAAAATCTTGTGAGGCCCTATACGGAATCACGTAAGCTCTCTTCACTGCTTAAATTGCATGACTTTTATGACACCTGGAGAGTCCTAAACTTTTCCCCATCAGCTTACACATATTTCTCCCCCCCCTGCACTACACCATCTAAAGTATTGACATGATACTGGTCAATAGATTGGCCACTTCCTCCCTATGCTCTTCTGATATTCTGGCCCACCTCCAGGTCAGACCACTCTGCAGTCTTGCTACATCTAGACCTAGGAACAATTACTCCTCCCCCCCTCGCTTCTCCTGGCACCTTAGTGATAGCCTCCTCTCTAAAAAGGACTATTAAAGTAATTCTATCATTTTCAAATAAGCATTGCCCAAGTGATTGTATTGTTTCCAACGCACAAAGTAATTTATTTTAGCAGATGCAAAGTTTAACAGTTCAATACATTATAATATAATACAGTACAGCCAATACCAAAAGATACATACATACCGCGCTCGCATTGCACTCGCTGCGCTCCCACGGGTACCAGTAAACAGTAGTTCACTCTAGAATACTGTGGTGAGAGAATGACTGACTCTAGTGGGAGCACAGCTATGATTATATAAATTCAGTGTTACAGAGAGAACAATACAGATTACGTGGCTTGCTTCTATAGGTCCAGACTTCAGGTGGGTCCAGTGTAAACAGGTCATAGGCTAGTTCAAACAACCCCCTCAAAGGCTGAGGGTCAACATTCCAGATTCTCCCGCCCAGAAACCAGTTACAACTAGTCCATTAGCATATTACAGTTGGTATCACTCTGACTATTTATTCCCTAACATCAATAACTAGAGTATGCAATATGCGATCTCTTCGGCAAATGAACCGGACAGCTGCTGATGAATAGAGGATTAAAATGATATCAGACATGACACATTTCCTATAACCTGAACCTTAAATAACACTGAAGTGTACATAGAATCATAATATATAAACTAATAATAAACTAAATACTATCTGCTCATAAATCACTGTGGAATGGAATCAATATAAATATGAAATATATAAATAACTAAATGTAATGTGAGTGTGTGCGTGCGTATTTTATTAAATTAGGCCTCACTCCAGTCCCAACATTAAAATAATAGTATTCCCATTTAATAAATAAATCTATTTCCCTCCCTCTGAACAACCTCAGCAAGAAATTAAATAGCTTTTATGTTTAATAAAAATAACCATTTCCCACAACCATCCCAGGCATTAAATAATTCATAATCACATTTAATAAATATACCTAATTTTCCCCAAACAGCCCCACATTCACTTAATAGCACACATTATAGTTATATACTGTCCCCCACACACATTGGGCATTTTTATTTTCCCCCTCCTACAGCCATTGCCCCCCCCGCAGACATTTTCAATCACCCCCTCTTCCCCCTGCAGACATTTTCAATCACCCCCTCTTCCCCCTGCACACATATTCCGTTTATCTCCCCCCGCCGACCGAAAAAACCGAAAACAAAAAAACGAGAGAGAGCTGCTGCATCGTCAGCTCTGTCCTATACAGCAGCCGCGGCGCTAAGAAGCGTCCGCGGCGGTGCTGTATACAATACAGCACCGCCGCGGACGCTTCTTTGTCAGCGCCGCGGCTGCTGTATAGGACAGTGGCCACTTAGTTAGCGCAGGGGGGGGGGGGTTCTAGAGACTCAGAAACCCCCCCTGCGTGCGCCACTGCCCTCCCTGCACACATATTCCGTTTATCTGCCCCCCTCCCTGCACACATATTCCGTTTATCTGCCCCCCCCTCCCTGCACACATATTCTGTTTATCTGACCCCCCTCCCTGCACACATATTCCGTTTATCTGCCCCCCATCCCTGCTCACATATTCCATTTATCTGCCCCCCCTCCCTGCACACATATTCCGTTTATCTGCCCCCCTCCCTGCACACATATTCCGTTTATCTGCCCCCCCCCTCCCTGCACACATATTCTGTTTATCTGACCCCCTCCCTGCACACATATTCCGTTTATCTGCCCCCCATCTCTGCTCACATATTCCATTTATCTGCCCCCCCTCCCTGCACACATATTCCGTTTATCTGCCCCCCCCCTGCACACATATTCCGTTTATCTGCCACCCTCCCTGCACACATATTCCGTTTATCTGCCCGCCCCCTCCCTGCACACATATTCTGCTTATCTGACCCCCCTCCCTGCACACATATTCCGTTTATCTGCCCCCCTCCCTGCACACATATTCCGTTTATCTGCCCCCCTCCCTGCACACATATTAACTTTTTCTACACTTACCTCAGCACTGACAGCAGCCTCCACTGCAGCTAGCCCTACGTGGCCGGGAACTTGAAGCACGGGAACCGGGCCGGGGCACAGAGCCGTCATGACGTGTGACTTCATGACGGCTACATACAAAAAAAATAAAAATATTTTTTATTCAATCGGGGGATCGCAGGGAACCGGACCGGCCCACACTGCCATCGGCCCTTCCGGCATTTGCCAGAAGTGCCAGATGGCCAGTCCGGCCCTGCTGTATAGTCTACTGTTTGTACGGTGTACAGCGCCGCGGAAAACTTGTGGCGCCTAACAAATAAATGATGATACTAATAATAATAATAATAATCTTTTCGGAGTTTCTTAAATTGATGAGGACCTCGGACCCCATAGAAAATGATGGGGACTGCGATACACAACGGTAATTGCCTTAATGGAGGAGATTCCTGCGATATATTTATATATACATTTTTACATTAGACAGGTGATGCATACATTTCCAGCATGTTTCTGCATTAATTCGGGAGAGACATGCTGGAAATTACACCATCCTGTGATATATTAGCACAACAAAAGATATACCAACATGGTTTGCTCTGCGAACAAACCACCTGATGGAGCACATTGTAGTCTGTCACTTATTGTCACTATCATCATCATCATCATCAGTTATTTATATAGCGCCAACATATTCCGTAGCGCTTTACAATTGGGGACAAACGTAATAAACTAATAAACAAACTGGGTAAAACAGACAAAGAGGTGAGAAGGCCCTGCTCGCAAGCTTACAATCTATGGGACAATGGGAGATTGACACAAGAGGTTAAGTATACATTTTGCATCTTGGCCCAGCCAGACTGCAAAGGTAGGGTGACTCATAAGCTAAATGATCCTGTCACACAATAATGTTGGTCCGGGGGTAGTTGTCTTGTGTGAAATTGTGTAACAGGCTAAAGGTAGTGAGGTTAAGATGGTGGTTGAGGAATATTATACGCTTGTCTGAATAGGTAGGTTTTCAGAGAACGCTTGAAAGTTTGTAGAACAGAGGAGAGTCTTATTGTGCGAGGGAGAGAGTTCCATAGAGTGGGTGCAGCCCGAAAAAAGTCCTGTAACCGGGAATGGGAGGATGTAATGAGGGTGGATGAGAGACGCAGATCTTTTGCAGAACGGAGTTGCCGAGTTGGGAGATATTTTGAGACAAGAGAGGAGATGTATGTTGGTGCAGCTTTGTTGATGGCCTTGAAGGTTAGTAAAAGTATTTTATATTGGATTCGGTAGAAGACAGGCAGCCAGTGTAGAGACATACAGAGTGATTCAACAGAGGAATAGCTATTTGCAAGAAAAATCAGTCTTGCCGAAGCATGCAAAATAGATTTTAGGGGTTTGAGTCTGTTTTTGGGAAGACCAGTAAGGAGGGAATTGCAATAGTCAATGCGGGAGATGATTAGTGCATGAATTAAGGTTTTAGCAGTGTCTTGTGTGAGATATGTGCGGATTCTGGAAATGTTCTTTAGATGTATGTAACATGATTTAGATATAGAGTCAATGTGGGGAACAAAGGATAGGCGTGAATCAAGGATTACACCTAGGCAGCGAGCTTGTGGGGTGGGATTTATGGTCATGTTATCAACAGAGATAGAAATGTCAGGTATGCTCTTGTTGGCGGGTGGGAATATTATTAACTCTGTTTTAGAAAGATTAAGTTTGAGTTGACGAGAGGACATCCAAGATGAAATGGCAGAAAGACAGTCAGTTACACGGGACAACACAGATGTCGAGATATCAGGAGAGGATAGATAGATTTGGGTATCATCCGCATAGAGATGATACTGAAAGCCAAAGGAACTTATTAGATTTCCAAGAGAAGCGGTATAGATAGAGAACAGCAGAGGACCTAGCACCGAGCCTTGTGGTACTCCAACTGATAGGGGAAGCGGAGCAGATGTGGCTCCAGAGAAATTAACAGTGAAAGAGCGATTAGAGAGGTAAGATGAGAACCAGGATAGAACTGTGTCTTGAAGACCTAGGGATTGCAGCGTTTGTATGAGAAGAGAGTGGTCAACTGTGTCAAATGCAGCCGAGAGATCAAGGAGAATTAGGAGAGAGTAATGGCGTTCAGTCTTAGCAGTGATCAGATCATTAACAACCTTGGTCAGCGCAGTCTCTGTGGAGTGTTGAGAACGAAAGCCTGACTGAAGAGGATCCAACAGGTTGTTTGCGGAAAGAAAGCGTGATATTATTATGTAATGTATGTCATTACAATAAGTGCTCTGTTTCCTTATTTGGTGAAACATCTCTTCTTCTTAAGTACATTGTTAATTATGCCAGGAATTCAACAATTAAATAGGAATGACATAAGCTATACAATGCTCTGGTTTCTGCCAGATGAAGGGATTACTGCTTCCCTGTGTCAGCTATGGTGAACACTCCTCCCTGTGTGGAGAGGAAGGGCGCAGTAACAGGAGCTGACTGCACTATCAGCTGTCAATGTGTATTGTTTTGTGTTTGCTCTTTAGTGCTGCATGCATGCTCAGTATCCTATGTCAATAACTTCTATAAGGGTGTGTATGTTTAACCTGTTGCCTATTAGAGGGAGCATGTGATGCTTCAAAAGATAGTTTTGTTGATACACCTTAACCAATTTGATATAGATTAACCAAGTTAACATATAATATTAAAAATATTGAAAAAATAATATTATATAATAAAAAAAATACTTTGTGTTTTAGGTTATTTCCGGCAAATAATATACATTTGTTTAATAAATATATAGAGGTATGTATATAACAGATTCATATTCATATATACACACAATAAATCCATATTCTTTGCTGTAAACAGCCAGTTTCCAAATATATAGACGCATAAAATGACCTTGAGAAATGACTGACCAATACTGATAATAAATTAGAATCGCAGAGGTATACCCAATATTGGTTTCCTACGCTTGCTGGGACTTTTAGGTTCATCACAGCTATAAAGCTCACTTTTGATTAAACCTAGATTAGACTTTCAAACAGACAGTATATGGCACTGAAAGTGTTAATAAATATGAACGATCTACATGGCATGGTCCCACCCTCATACTAGGCGGGTGTTGTCTGACTTCTCCTTGCGTTTGTTCAGGTAAGCGGCGAAACATCTGCCATGAATGCCGTCTGACAAGTCGAGTGGGAAACTACACGTGAGATGACCTGGGGAATAAAAGAACACATACATGTTTCTCGGCAACACTTAAGTGGTCAGTGCAGCCACTCACAAGTCACTGTCCTGTAGCTGTCAAAGGAATTGTATGTCAGGCATTACGTGGGTTAAAGGGCAGACACTTGTGTACTGAGGATTACTTGTCGAGGACATCTGAAGCAGCAGGAAAGGGGTGGGGAAGAATTAACAGGACTTCCACTGATCAGTGCTAAAGCCTTTTCTCAGCCTGGATGTGGAACTCTTGGACATGCTTACAAATGTGGAATCTTGTCTGAAGATCACTTTGCTTCAAGACACTGAGTACTTGTGTTGAACAACAGGAGCAGACATTTGTGTAATATTTTTTTGTCTATCGGGTGCCAAACAAGATGATGAGATACACAACAGGATCGACTGTCACAAGCTCAGAGACTGCCACTTCCCAGAAATCTGTGAGTATAAGGTGGAAAACTGCTGTTATATTCCCAAATTGTATGGGACTAACGTTAAGTACCATCTAAAATAATCACAGAGCATTAGGATGCAGCCAGTAGCCAGATATTCAATTTTATTTATTCACATTTAAGTTTCTAATCATGTCTGCAGATTAAAAAACTATTTATGTGATTACTTATTTATTTAATTTGTGTTGCTTTTAAAGGGGCAGTATATTAGTGTATTATTTCTAAAACAATACGTTTTTTGCAAATATCTTCTAAGTAAATTATACATTTATATCTGGGAAATGTTTAATTCAAAAGTTATTGCGTTGTAGTTTTACTATTGTTTTGGATACTGCTGTCCTATTTAGGCATATAACCAAAATTTAGTCTCTTTTGCATTTTCCATTATAGATGTGATCACACAAAACTATGTTGAAATGTTGGTGTCCATAAAAAATATTGATTCATAGGATCACTATACTGAAACCAGACTTCCTGTTTCCACTTCAATGTGGCTTAAATGAACCATAAGTTAAATAGCAAATGCTAAATTTTCAGTGTGATTTTGTTTCACCTAATATAATGTGCATAGACGTGGGCTTTAAGCCAGCATTGCCTCTGTGCTGCAGTTCAAGTTTTGTTGAACAAAACAATGCCACTAAAATAGAAATTTAGGACTTGTTACACACTGGCGTTGTGTTAATGCCAATGACTCCGCTTGTCAAACGCAGTCCCGTTTGCGATGCGGTGGTAATGAGTGCTAGTACTTATGGCTAGGATGTCAGTGTTGGTCACCCCAATGCATTTATTTGCAGTGAATGTAAGTATATGGAGCATGCAGTGTATAAAAGGCCTCTGCATGAGTGCAAATGCATTTCACACCTGTGGATAAGGGAGCTAAATTGCGATCACAGATCTCTAATGGTGTTTGCACGTCCATTCACATTGCCAATTGGGCTACACAAAGTTAATGCTTGTCAAAGCATAGATACAAAAAAGACTGCATAGTGGAAATAGTCCCTATGATCAACTCAGGGATCTATGATCCATTATTGAAGTCTAAAGATTATCTTCCCTGAGCTCTGTGCCCTGCTCTGTTAGTCTGTCTGGCAGCTTCTGTTCACCCACTCCATTTCTCACCAGACAGGCTTAGTATAAGGAGGAGCTAGCAGTAAGTCCATTCTCAAAATCAAATACAATTATACTAACGTGCACTCAAATATAGTGCACGCTTGCCAACTTTTTTGACTTGTCATCAAGGAGACCCAAGAGGACAGGTTATGTGACAGGGGTAGACACCACGCCTCCCCCCCTCCTCCACAAGGATCCAGGAGATTGCCTAATCTCCTGGGAGTTCCGGGAGGACTCCCCTAAATTCAGGAGAGTAGGCAACTATGATATAGTGTGAGGTATACTCCATACCTGCCAATTTAGACTCCCGGATTCTGGGTATGTTTCCCAGACTTCTGGAAGAGTATGGCAGCCTCCCTCATCTGCCCACTTCGTAGTGAAATGGGCCAGAATTAGATCCAAAATACCGCGATTCTCTGGGAATCGCAGCATTTGACCCTGCCCCCCGCTGTAAAATGACGCATTTGCGTCATGTTGCGGGGGAGGGTCAAAATGAACAATTTTCTGAGCCCCGCCCCCGTACGCCCACCACTGCGTGGGAGCACCCGGATGCCTACCTCGAGAAGTCGGCAAGTATGGTATACTCTAATAATTTTACTGATCATCATATCAGTAGGCATTTTAAACAAGAGTTACAAGCTATAACAAACAAATAAGACAATAAAGCAGGAATGTGCTAAGGGCCACAGATCAAGGCTCGGAGGGCCACCTGTTGCCCATCACTGTGTACTACAAATATATCATCACACAAACTTAGAACATAAAATTGAGTATTAACTGGCCCTCCGACCCTGTACAAAAGTGTATCCCTAAATACTGAGCACATGTAACATCATGCAGTTTGCACTACATTAACATAAACATAGACATTTGCATACACTTACAGAGGCAGGAACACAGAACTGCACACACAAACAATGAAAGATTCTTTCAATTTTATCAATAAAAATGTCATACCAAACATTGCCTGGGTCATTAGCAATAGCAGCATCAACAGTCTAAAAATGAAGAGTGCAAAGAAAATGGTGTGTTTTGTTTTTTTTGTTTGGAATATGTTGACAGTGGTATTGAAAGAACGAGAACAAAGGATATGGGTACTTGGGTCTTAATGTTGGAATGTCTCTCAAATAGAGATTGAATTAAGGTTGATTTCAGCAACCAATTACCTATCTGCATCGGGCAGGTATTTGGATGTAAAGGAATGAGTGTTGTAGTTTCTGCAATTTCAGGAGTTTATAGTTGCAGGGCTTTTACTGAGAATTTAGAGTGAACTTTTCACACCTTTACAAAGGTCTCACTAACATTGCTTTGTAAACCTCTTCTCAAGAGGCAACAGTTGAAACACAGATTAGTTCCCCTGTGCTCTACCGAGGATATTGACAAAACATGTGCCTAAGGAAAGTATGATAACCAGTTTTATTAGTGGCCACACATACTGAATATGTTGACAATTTGACCACACATGTAAAGGTAATATTTTCGCAGATCTTATTGCTCTTTGGGAAGACCACATGACAAGATCAAAAGTGACACAATTTTATCAGCCATTTGCGGCGCAGACACTGACCGTTGCTGTCATTGTCAGACCAGATTAACCATTCTTCATAAGCAAACTCGCATTTGATCTTTTTCACACTCTAAACAGACCACATAATTGTTTTGGGCCTACTCACATGGTGGTTTTAAACTAATTTGGTCTAAATTTATGCTACCTAAGGGTCAAATTGGATAAATAATCTGTTTAAAATCTCCAAGTAACATATACACTTTTACACTATGCATGTATACTCTCCCACCATTCTGTCTGTATATTGCTTTGAAATTATACAGTATCGGTTGGTTTGCATAAATCTTTTAGCTATCTTTATTTACTTAACGCTTTGAAGCTGAACCTTTAATATCTTAACTGTGGCCCATGTGCATTACAGGGTCGACAGATCTAAAGTAATATACACATGTGGAATGATTCCTATTTAATCCAGAATACTGCAATTCATTTACTGTAAATTCATCCGATCAACTCTTGTAACTTTCTAGACAGAATTAACCAACACAGTAATCCTTTGTCTTGTACCATTAGTTTTCAAATGAGTTCAAGGACAATGTTAGATAATTTGTAATGTTATTCATGCTAGGGGAATATTCAAATGTCTGCAAGAGGAGAAGAGACAACTGGGAAATTGCATTTACATTTCTTGGAGAGGCTTGTTTGAATATTTTTTGTTGGGGAGTATTGCCTGGAAAGCTTTGTATCATCATTGTTCATTGTTCTTGTGAGGCTGCTTTTTCAGCTCTTAACACTGCTAATGAGAGCTAACTGCCCTGCACTGAGAAGGCCAAAGCACTCAAAATCGATGTCTGCAGGTGAATGGTCTTTGTGATTTGCTATCATGCTCTAAAATGGGTGAGCCAGTGACTCGCTGAGATAGAAAGATAGAATTTGACAGCATATAATGGGTTTCCTGCCGGTGCTCCGGTTTCCTCCCACACTCCAAAAAACATACTAGTAGGTTAATTGGCTGCTATCAAAATTGACCCTAGTCTGTCTCTCTCTCTCTCTCTGTGTCTCTGTGTCTCTGTGTCTCTGTGTCTCTGTCTCTCTGTCTCTCTGTCTCTCTGTCTCTCTGTCTCTCTGTCTCTCTGTGTATGTTAGGGAATTTAGACTGTAAGCTCCAATGGGGCAGGGACTGATGTGAGTGAGTTCTCTGTACAGCGCTGCGGAATTAGTGGTGCTATATAAATAAATGGTGGTGATGATGATATAAGAACACTTGGCCCATCTAATATGCCCGTTTTTTAACCTATGGTAACTTAAAATCCTATTTGATCCTTTATTCTTTCTAAGAATCTCCTTATGTCTATCCCAAGCATGTTTAAATTGTATTAGCCTCTACCACCTCTGATGGGAGATATTCCACTTATCCACCACCCTTTCTGTGAAGTAATTTTTCCTCAATTTTCTCTGAAACTACTTCCCTCCAGTGTCAGTTCATGTCCTTGTTTTCTAATACTTCTCTTCCTTTGAAGAATGTTTCCCTTCTTTACCTTGTTAAAACCCAAGATATATTTAAAAGTTTCTATCATGTCCCTCTTTCCCTTCTCTGCTCTAAATGATACATATTAAGATCTTTTAGGGCTGCCATGCAAATGCCATTTTCTCCTTTTGGAAAGGCTTATTTGAATATTTTTCCCAAAGTGCATTGCCTAAAAGTCTAGCTATTTCTACTCATTGTTCTAGTGAGGCCCATGTAGGGAGAAAATTTAAAGGGACGGTATTAATATAATTATATATATATATATATATATATATATATATATATATAATGTGTATTTTATAGAGTCTGGATGGTACAAATACCACAGGAAACAGGAGTTACTATTATCAGGAGATCCCAGTTTAATTTTTATCTCATATTTCTTTTTTTTTTTTTTTTACTTTTACAATGGATAAAAGATGTATGGTTGTATTCCGGAGACAAAACAAAGGTATAGAATTCCTGTTGCTGGGATTAGTGTCAGAGTGCATACCTTTGTATACTATGTGTTTTATCCAATCGGATCATTGGAATGTTCACATCAGCAGGAGATGAGTGTGCTTAACTTGTTAAAGCCAACTATTAAGTCATAGAGAGTCAATACAATAATATGCAGGAATATAAATTAAAAGGATATGACATACAATTATTTGTTTCTTTGGTTTGGATACCAATAAACAGAATCACAACAGTAATGCTGCAAACCACGTCAATGGGGAAGTTGTGTATTAAGTTACCCTAATATAGCTCATGAAAGATGTATAAATGACAGTTGGGGGAAATTGTTGGGTAAAGAGCTCAAATCCAATTTCAAGAACTATGTAATATTGTTGAATAAGATAAAGGGTTTGTAAATGGAGTAGCGGAAGAATAGGAAAGATGTATAAAAGTCCACCACCAAGCCTACCCTCACCAACACCTACATTGTTGGGCTCTTAACGAGCCTGGGACAACCACGGTGCCCACACTACTTGGTATTGCCATACCTCTTGTGATAGGAAGTCCTGTATGCCGTTCATTGACGCCATCCATCAAATTTAAGCTTGTATTTCCTCCATATCAAGTAGAGTTGCGTTTTTGGGCCAAATGGTATGTAATGACAAGGCATATTTGGAATATTAGTTTAAATGTACTTCTTGCCATTACACATGGTTCGCAGTTGAGGAGAGTGGGCCAGATATTTTACTAATAAACATCTCTGCCTCTTTCTAAAGGGATTGAACCTGCATTACCAGAATATATGATATAAATTTCCAATTTCTCTACAGTCTTTTCTGCACTTGCATTATACACAGTTAAATACAAATCCATCATCCATTTATATGCATTTACTTTATCTGTGATATAAATAGAGGACTTGCCAATAATTCCAAGTAACAAAGTCTGTTCTTCAGTACTAAGTTTTGCTGCTAACCTCCGCACCTTGAGTTTATCACATGAATGAACTGTGTTTGTTCCTTGTGTGTGAGTGAAAGTAAGGCTATAAAGGGGAAATAAGGGCTCTTCCTCCTGATGCATAATATGTAATAGCCCCTCCATGTATGCTCTTGGCATAAAGGAGTATTTATTTATGTAGTACAAATATTGTCTTGTTGTCTGGATTGAAAAAAATAGGAGTCAAATGGTGTTCTGGAGATTTAAGTCCATGCTGTGTGAGAGGAAAGTCCCAGACCAAGAGGAAATGCTGGATGGAGTGTAGGGTTTGTTTGCCAACTAGAGGTTTTCATTTCCACCCAACAATAGTCCATGGGTCATTCATGCCATCGTGTGCAGTGGAAGTATCCAATCATCTAAGGCACTAACAATCCTTAATTTTATATGCACCTAAACATGACTCGTATTTTATTCCATGGTGTTTCTCTACCTATATAAAGTTCAAAATACAGCAGTGAAATGTTATATTATATTAATAAATTGATAATCCACACACATGTGAATTCACCATAAAAGTTACACAAGACAATAGCATCATACATCATGTTTCTATCTGTTATTGGTATGAGGAAATTAAGCTAATTACACCATAATCATATTAGTTTTTTTATTTGGGTTCACTAGAACAGATGAGGAGGATTGGTGTAAAAGGTGTAGGATTAGTTTATCTGTGAAGTGATTAGGGGAAGCCATAGATTTGTTGAGAAGGAAAACATAAGGATCCACCAATATGCTTACTCTTGTTTAACCTTGGGACAGGCCTACCATATTTTTAAATGGTATGCCCCCAATTTTTCCAACAGGTATTTGGGTACATAAGCATGTAGGGTATTAGGCACCAAATACCATCTGGTGTATATTGTGTAGGCATTCTGTTTTTTTTTTGTTTTTTTTTTAATCTTCTTTTTTTTTTTATTATAAATACTGACTGAGAGGCACGTCCAAAAATAGTCAAACATTTTTATATTTTTTTTTTTTTTAAGCGTGGCAAATCGTGGTGTATATTTTGCTTCATGAACTGGTGGTGTTAGATTTAACTCCCAGATATTTAAAATGTGAATGCTTCCACTTACAGTTTACATTAATTCCAAAAGCTGTGCCTCATGTTTCAAGGTGTGGACAGCTGAGGGCTTCTAATTTACTGACATTGTATCATTCTAAATGACCATGCTTAACTAGCACTTTAATTGGTTAAGAACAAAGAGACAACGTTATTAAATAGAACTTTTAAAATGGCAGACTAGCCACAATGCTTAACAATATACAAAGGATATCAAAACGATCATGTCAAACTGTTTCTTAAAATAAAGGGATAAAATGCAGGAGCAGAAGAGCGTATTCCATTTCTTATCTCTGTTGCAGGAGAACGCAAAAATATGGTTCATAACTCCAATTGGATTGGTCTCTGGTTAAAATGAACAAAGATGTTTAGCCCTCGTTGTGGTTTTAATATTTCATTGTCCTCCTTTCAAGCCCCTTACCTCCTAAGATCACTCAGAAAGCCAGTTTATAAGCTAACAGGAGGGAACTGTACACCTGGTCGTGAAGCACAGTATATTCATGAATAGTTGGACATTTTTATACAGATCATAAGTTTCCTCTCAAACATCACAGAATCGTAATGCATGCAATCAACAGAGCATACATGTACGTGTAGATATGAAAAGTCACTATATCATATAAATCTATCATGGAGATATCAGTTTACTGTGGCTTCCCTTGTAGCATCTCGTATGCATTTGACATATGGGCTGTGCCTTGTTACACTGATCATGCAGTTGTATAGTGACTTTCACAAATGCGAAGGATAAAAGAAATTGCTTTGATGTATACATTTCCTTACTAATAAATAGTAAAGCCTTCTGGCCATGTGTTCTGAAGACAAATACACTCTTATCTGGGAGAGCTGGTGCTGAATCTGGGGTCTTCTAAACAAATACCCCTGATGTTCCTGCACCAAGTTACTTCATGGCTGTCCCTCTCATGAGGGAGTGAACATTTTTCTATTAACTGGTGGTTAGACCATAATCGCAATAAGAGGGAATATTGGACTCTCCTGTTTCGTTCCATTGGCTGCACAAAAAGAGGCAGAAGCATATCCACTTGAAATTGCTCTTGTTGTAGATTCTTTATATTGGGTAGTCATTGCCCAGACAAATGGTGTTGGGAGCCCAAGTTGATTGAGAGTAGTGTCCATACACCTCCAATTAAAACTGTCATATGCTTTCTCAGCATCTAGAGTCGGAACCATAAAAGGTACTATATAGATATCTTCTTGCATGCTCCTTTGAGGTATAAATTGGAAACCTAGACTAGATTGAGAAGATTAGACAAGAATTTTGAATTGATCTTAATATCATAATTGATCAATGAAATAGGGCAATGGAACATGTGGTGTATGTGTGTGTGTTTTTTGTTTTTTTTTGTTTTGTTTTTTACCTGGCTTGGGTAAGGCTCTAATATAAATCTAGGGTGTAAAGTGGAAGAGGCAGAAAGGATTAAGTGAAGTGGGGTATTAGTTGAGTGTTAGCATTAAAGCTAACTATCTTGGTGCTTTTTAAGTTATGACCATCTTTGGGAGCAACCAAGGTCTGACTGAGACTGTGGTGGGTGGTTAGGTTTATGTTTTAGTTAAATCTCATAAGTCTAGTACTAACTTGCTGGCAGAACGTCACGGCCAGATGTTTTACATTATTTAAGGGTTTGAGTAACCTCCTGGGGGTATATTTACTAAACTGTGGGTAGTAGAGATGCTGCCTATAGCAACTAATCAGATTCTAGTTGTCATTTTGTAGAATGTACTAAATAAATGACGGCTAGAATCTGATTGGTTGCTATAGGCAACATCTCCACTTTTTCAAATCCGCAGTTTAGTAAATATACCCCTAGGTCTTCTTGAGAGATTTCCTTGGTCGAAAAGAAACTTTTTTTTTTGTTAAGAAAGTCTGTGACATGAGTCATGATAGTCTATTTTCTGTCCATTGTACAATTTGGTATTATACTTGGCAAAACATGCCATGATTTCTTTTGAGAATTGAATGTATTATCTGGAGGGTAATCAGACCGAAGAAATCATGGTCATTTGTGATCTGGGGTTAATCTTTCTAACAAGCGTTGTATCAGGTTTATTGCAATAAGATTTTAGTAAATCTCATACTCTTCTCTGTTTTATTCCTTAGCAGCAGGGTGAGTTGACCTCTGAGGGTTGTAAATTCTAGAAGTAAGTTAGGATGGAATGTGGTTCTATGTTTCCATCACTGCAATCCGACTGGCAAGGTCTGTTGTTTGTTGTAATCGTGTTTTTTTCACATGTGCCCCAGAGTTGTTGCATTAGTAGTCTATGGTTGCAGTTGTATATGCTGTCTAGATTATTGTGATATGGACCTCTTTATTTGAATTGGTTTCAAAGTATTTTTCAATTTATTTAATGTCCATAATCTTCAGGGGACTAGAGGGTAATTTCTACCATCCAATGATCTCACCATATCATCATCATCAGGTATTTATATAGCACTATATGATAGGGTGAATTGTGTTCTTTTGGGGCAAAGATATTCCAGCTGTGTTAGTAGTCTATACGTAGTCTATACGAGTCATATGGATATGAAAAGTAAACTCTCGTGTCCTGGTGCTGAACTGTTATCGTGGATGGGGCAAGAGGATCTATCCAGTAGTAGATTAAGATGTTAGATTAAATCGCTCCACACCCCTAGAACTAGAGGAGCTGTTGGTTTTAGATCCACCCTGAGTTGTAGGAGAGCACCTTATGATGTATGAGTGAGTGTCACACCTTTAGCTGCATAGAGAGACAGTTTGTGGAGCCTTTGTGTACAGAAAATGTCACTCGCATGATAAATGCAAATTGCACTCTGATGGATTGTCATACAGAAGCCAACTGTCCAATCAGCTTTATTCCGACACTATGGAAGAGTGCAGTTTGCATTTATAATCCTTCCTGTAGATAAAACCATTTCATGCCAGCTAGGGTGATGGGTGTTTAGCACTAAAACTTATTCTCTGCCTTGGGATCCTTTTTTTTTAAGTTTTGACCATCCTTAGGAACAATCAAGGTGTGACCGAGACTGTGTTGAGTTGTTGAATTTATGTTTTACTTAAACCTTTGAATCGCAGGACAAATTCTATAAATTATCTCATTCAGCCAAGAATGTATTAGGTTTTCACTGTATTTCAGTGGTTATGGTTGGTAATTTTATGTAGAGTTGCCAGCTTCGTTAATGACTGTATATCATCTTGTTTACAATCATAACTAATGGAGTAATTACAAGCGATCTCTCATTAAAATATATACTTCAAAAGGCACCAATTACCGATAATCAAACTGTGTAAATGTTCTTGGAAATTTAAACTTTAGGTTTTGAACGTGCAAAACATCAAACCACATCTGTTAAATATAAACAGAACAAGACTTGTTATTGTTGATCAAATGATTTGAAAGTCAGCTGCTGTGATCATTTGGTCTGTACTTTCTCTATTTCAATTTTTTTTTTTTTTTTTAGGCAGACAGAGTTCCATTTAGCTTAATGAGTGCCTCGATTGTCTGCAAATTGTTTCTTGAAGTAATTCATGACGCTTATTCAATCTTGTGATGGAAATGACATTAAGACAGCAATTGAAATATTTAGGTCAGTTTGCTGTTTCTTACATCAACTAGGACACCCATGATTTTATTTGTCTAGGTTGCGAAGCTTTACATGTTATATAACTTATATACTACAATAAACCTTGCAAGCTGTGTCTTTATCTATATTGATATCATCATTACAATGGCTCCTGTCAAGGAATAGGATATATTGGGCAACAAGTGAGCATTCAGTTCTTGAAGTTGATGTGTTGGGAGCAGGAAAAATGGGCTAGTGTAAGGATCTGAGAAATTTTGACAAGAGCCAAATTGTGATGGCTAGATGACTGGGTCAGACACATCTCCAAAACAGCAATTCTTGTGGGGTGTTCCCGGTATTCAGTGGTTAGTACCTACCAAAGGTGGTCCAAGGAAGGACAACCAATAAACTGGCGACAGGGCCATGAGCACCCAAGGCTTATTGATGCGCGTGGGAAGCAAAGGCTAGCAGGTCTGTTCCAGTCCCACAGAAGAGCTATTGTAGCACAAATTGCTGAAAAAGTTAATGCTGGCTATGATAGAAAGGTGTCGGAACACACAGTGCATCGCAGCTGGCTGCCTAACTGCAGACAGGTCAGCTTGCCCATGCTGACCCGCTTCCACTGCCGAAAGCACCTGCAATGGGCACGAGAGCACGTGCCTTCTTGGTGACAGCAGCTGCCTACTAACATGGAGAACAACTCTCCTGGCTCTTTTTCCAGAAGGGAGCATAACACACCGTTACCCCAAACTGATAGATAACCACAGGAGAATAGAGGGGAAAAAAGCAAAAGTGTCCTCCTAGAATCAGTAGGGGAACGATGCTCGGTTAAATAAATAGTAAAGGGGTTTTTCCAATAGCTTATAAGATTTCTACAGTGACTGGTTCATATTTCTTGTCTCCACCTTCTGCTGTCTCCTTGCTCCAATTGTAGACCACCGGTAGGTACACAAATGCCCACCACCAATGGCTGCTTTATTATTGGAGCCTGATAATACTGCCTAATAATCTTTGCAAATCATTCACTGTGCGATCTAGTTGGACATAATAACAGTATTCTTAATTTCTCTAGTAATGTAAAAATTGCTGCAAGGCTGATATAAATATATACAGCATATAGAAAATTATTATCAAAATATCCATTATTAAAATAAATGGTTGATGTATGATCATCCCCCCTCCCCTTGGAGCAGCGTGGTGGCCTGGGTGATTGAGGGGAGGGTGGTCAGTTGAATAATATTGTGAGAATGAGAAGAGTTTAATGGCAAATTATGATGAAATGGGGCTATTGATAAATATTGGAGGGTTAGTGATGGAGGATGAGGGTGTAAAAGATTGATGAATGAAGGTCCGGCTTAAATTTGGTGCACACCAGAATGAAATGTACTGCACGGATTTCTGGTTTAAGTACAGACAGAGCGCTATGTGTGACCCCAAAGGCAGGGGTCACACTTGGGAGAGCAGAGCAATTACAGCTTTGCTTTAACGTGCAGCCATGTTTCTGTGCTTGGGATAGGAGCCCTTTCGACATCAGATGATCCAGTAATTGATCTAAACTCCCTGCTGAAACTTGTAGTTGCTCACCAAGCTCAGACCTTCTATGCAACAGTAAACCCAGGTAAGTGAATCTTTAGAAAACTAGTTGAGAACCAAACACAGAGTACATGCTTAATCTGCATATAAACACCTCTCCTGCAGCCCCCAGTATAACTGAAATCCTTCCCAAACTCTTCACCTCACTACAAGGCTTCACCTATTTCCTGTGCCACTGACTGAATGCTCTATATGTACCAGAATCCTCCAACTTCCCCTTAACATCGCACATCCAGCCTCCCTCATCTCTGTTCTTCTCACAGTCTCCTCATGCTTACGTGTGTGCTGTGTAAGATGAGAAAGACACTAATGTTGCTATTGGTCTCTCCCTTTGCTCACATCACAGGCACAGCAAACAACCCACTCCGTATACCAGTGTACATATGTAGGCTGGAACTGAGTAAGCAGGCAACAGCATCTGCTATGTGAGCAGTGGAGAAGGACTGATATCATACTTGCCAACTTGTAGATTCTGCCCTCTGGGAGATCCCGGAGTCGAGGTCAGGTGGAAAGTGTAAGAGGGGGTGCGATGACGCCATTGTGTGTCAGTTGTCCCATCCCCTGTTGTGATTTGTATTTTTGCTCTGCCATTAAGCCCTGTCTCCCTCAGGATCCGGAAGGGTGCCTGCTCTGCCCTCCATGAAATTCGGGAAGCCTCACGGAAATTCCGGAAGAGTAGACAAGAATGATTAATATTGATATTACTCTGCCTCCACTCTCACAGCAGACGACAACATGCTGTCTGGGGGTCTCTATGTGGGCTGTAACTAGTCTCTGTGCTCAGTGTGCTAGCATTAATCTCTGTGGCTGTCTGTAGTATTCCATCACACAACTAAAGAAAAACATGGATGAACTTATTAGTACATACTGTATGCAGAATATATATATATATATATATATATATATATATATATATATATATATATATATATATATAATTAGAATATATGTATTGCAGTGTAAGGCAAAAATGGACTTTAAAGGAGCAGAATTTGATCCAGGAACATTTGCGCAACTGTGTTTACGTATTGGCAGATGTGACAATAGTCACCCAGCATGTATGTGTTTGTTTCATAACTGTGATGTATGTGTACTGTCCTCATGGAAGTGTACAAGGGAAGTAGGCACTGGGATTTCCTGTATGTAAACAGCACAAAGGATCAAAGTAAGAGAGATTGTGTGGTAAGCTAATGATCACAGGCATTATGTTACGATAAGCACATGTTTATGGCTAAATAAACATTTATATTAAAATAAAATACTATTTTTAAATCCTGCCTGCCCTACTGTTTAATATGGAAATTTTGTATTATCTATAGTGAACACTTAAAGCACTTGTCGTAAAGGAACTTACAATACAAGCTACTTGTAATATAACCATCTACCAAGAAGTAGAGGTATTGCATATTGTGCCCATACAGTTAAATGCCTAATGGGAAGGGAAGACTGATCTAAAGTTTCTTAATAGGGTGTTTGGTCACCTTGAACCACCAGAACAGCTTTACTAGGCATAGAGCTAGGAAAATCCCGGACAATTCCACTCCCATCAAAATATACATATTTAACCATAGGATGAAGGTGTAAATAATTTGCAAATAATTTTGCTTTTATTTGCCTTTACCTAGCCCACTAATTGAATAGCTAAATCTACTCCACAATATAATAGGGCCACCAAAGCCCCTTCCCATGGACCAAAAAAAAAAAAAAGCACTAAAGTCTATTGGCTTCTTTTGGCATATGCCAAACATGTACTCATTTCATTGTTGAGAACAGGATGAAGTGATGACTAGAACAGATCTCCAATATTTAGTAGACCACTGCCTGTGTCCATTAGCAAAAGTATAGTTTGAGTGTATTAAATGTTTTATGCACTGCAATCAAACAATAGTATGTGTCTCAGAAGTTCTAGACTGATTGTACTTGATGATTCTGCTTCCTCACCAATTATACTGACGTGTGTATTTAACTCATTCAGAGTTGCTCATTGTTTTGCCTTTTAAGTCAAACTAGTGCATGGACATCATTATTGGGGAATATGCACTTGTATCCACTAGTTGACACCAACATCTCCATAGCAAGTGACATGTTAGCAAATCGAACCTTCTTCACTGTAGCTTCAGCCAACATGTCACAATCGCCTATTTTCTCACAGTCACTGAGGTCTCTTTCTCTACCCTTGGCAGTCGATATATTGGGCAACTGGAACTGCTTAGCATACATGACTCTATGAATGATGGAATGTTAATTGCTTAATTAACTCAACCACACATACATGGAGGAACATGTTTTATATATAATGTGTGTCCATTACTTATTGAAATATTTCATCTATTATTTGGCAGTGTGCTACAAATTGTCACCTTTTCGGAGGGACTGTCGCGGTTTTGTTCCAAATAATCCAGGACCGTTTTTTCCTAAAATTGTCCTTCTATACTAAATATATTGCTCCTATATAAACTCCCAAAAATATTTTGGCACATTATTTTTTTTTTTAAAATGTTGCTTACAAATAAAAGTTAATAGATATTAATGAACAATATTTATTACATTATTAAAAGTTAACTTGCAGTCGCTTGGTGATCTCTACTATTGGTGTGACCCATAATTGCTGTGGATTTTCACAGAAGTGCTTGTTAACTACCAGACAACATCAACAGCACTGAGTAGTAGTGATGCTCATTAATGTAAAAGACAGTAGTTGAAATGGCCAAAAATATGTACAACATTAGTAGTAATGCTTAGTAATATATTAACAGTAAGAGTAATGCCCATTAGTAAGCTTTCTGTAGTAGTTAAGGTCAATAATATGTCAATAGCAATAGTAAATCACATCATACAGTAATATTAATCATGAGTTTGAGTTCTGTGGTGCTGTTGAATTGGTGTTTGTTTTAGTATTTTTTGGTGCAAGATGCTTCTTAGTGCAGTCTGTAGAATATATATTTCTAAAATGTCAGTAGTGTGCTCATAGTTCTTATATAGAAATGGGGGTGGAAATATAATGAATAACAATTTATATATAATATCCCTATTGGGTACATCTGTGCTCACTTGTGCTCTTGTAGGGGTGGGGATGGCATTGTATGTGGAAGCTGTCCTGTATTGAGAATGTATACTGCTAGAACTAGGGAAGGCGCAAATAAAATGTGTATGTATGTGTGTATATATATATATATATATATCAGCAGATATAATAAATAATGGCGCTCAGACACCAAATAAGTGAGTAGAAAACAATATAGTCCAATAGAAATAAACACTTGTTTCATAAAAAAGGCAGCCTTCCTCCCAAATATCGGATGGTACTCTGATCAATAGATCATCAATATTGGGCTACATGTCAGAAGGACTCTGCTTTGAAATACTGTTTGCCCTTTTTAAAGATGGCCGTCGCTATCTATTATCATTACAAGTATTTGCCCTCTTCCATCACTGACAAAAACAAACAAAGAGGAAGAAAAGGCGGCTGGCGGCGCTGTGTGCATGCGCGGTGACGTCATTTGCCCGCAAGTTTAGCGCAAAATGGCGCTACACACCCCTATATAAAGGGGCAGAATTTTTAATATCACCTAATCCCTCCTGATGAAGTTCAAACTGAACGAAACGCGTTGAGGCTGTTCACTATCACCCACTCCTGGTACATTTGAGGCTATACTGTCTTCCTGATCTTTGAGAGTGATCCCTTTGAGAACTTCTGTGTGGAGCCCATTGGTGTTTACCTCATGAAATATCCAGAGATCTACACTGTTAAGCAGTATTCCCTTTATCCCAGGATTACAGATAAGCTTTTAAACTTTATATACATTGTGAGTGTGCATTTTTTATATGCTGAATAAATTATTTGTATATAAATACTACACTATATGGCTCTTTCCTCTTATAATACATCGGCTGAGTGGAGTTTGTGAGCTGTGACTGTGCTGTGACCGTTGATCCAGTTATATCCACGCAAGCTATCTATACATCTGTTCCTGACCTACTAGGCTGTTTGGAGGCCACGTTCAGGCATTCCAGATACAGATAAGCTGTTTATTTATACCTGTTTGGTACGCTGCCACCTATTACTTTTTATTATATTTCACGGGTGCCTTTGACATTCTTTCTTTTGCTTTTCTCTGTCTCGGTTTCGGTATATGGTTGGAATCTATTGGAAACTGGACGATATTGATCTTGCCAGCTAGACATATATTGAAGTCTGCATTTCCGTTATACTACAGTACTTATTGTCTGTCTGGGTGATTTATACCAGCTAACACTGCTCTATTTGGTGCCACTATTCCTCCTACCTTTGTGTGTGTATATGTATATATGTATATATATATATATATATATATATATATATATATATATATATATATATATATATATATATATATATTAGTGTGTGGATATATATTTAGAAAGTTGCCAGTGACTGTATGTGTATGATATACTTATATCTTTTATATACACACACTCACAAGCAACTTTCTAACTGTCACGCATGGTTACAAAAAATATCCTCTTTATTTAGACTTCGCAAAGACAGGGGGGGGGATTGTATTTTAATATATACAAAACATACTGAAGAACATGATTCTGTTTCAAACTATGAGTTGTCACTTGCAGATTTGCAAGTCAAAGTATAATGTCCAGGATCGAATTACCAGTGCAGAAATAGTTTTTTATTCAACATGGGTAAATCATTCAATGATAACTAACTGAAAGCGAGGTATGACCCAATTCCTGGTGCTATATAAATTGATGATGATGATGGGTTGATAATTAAAGATACGAATCTCCACACTGCACAGCAAATACAATGCTATTCCCAAATAGTTTTACACTTCTAGACACAGGCCCCTTTTTTTTTTTTTTAACCACACAGCCTGTGGCTGTCACATACGAAGTGGAAAACGACAAAGGTGCATTAAAAAAAAAGTATTTGGAGCTGTGTACCTTGGTTTGCCCAGACGTGCCTAGATTTCTGCCAAAGCGCATTGCATTGAAGAGCACGATGGAGTTGTCAGAGGAGCAGACGTTTGCACCAGATGGTGGGTGGATTGAGTACATTCCTTGCTACAGGGTAGATGCTCTTGTGCACCTAGCTTTATAACCATGCAAAAAGAAGTTTTCATTTTGTGGCGTGAGATTATTGAACAGAGATAAAGGGGTGGCGAGGGTGCATTTTTCTGGGCATTCCTTGCTATGTGAAAGGAGATGCAGCCATTTCCGTTTCACAAACTTACTCAGACCTATAGGAGCCTGAGTCTTTGTGTCCCTGTTTCAATTCTAAGCCACTTTGCACCTTCCAGTTACACTTAGGCAGAGAAGCTGATTTATAGGCACATTTTGCCGCAAAAGAAAAAATAATTTCAGACACACACAAGTACCATGTGCTAAAGACCGTCCCGATAGCTTCTCTCCATTTATTTTAAGCCTTAACTGGGGCTAAATTGAGCAGTATTTGGGGGGGGGGGGGGAGGGGGGCTGTGACGAAAACCATTTAGTTAATGAAAGAAGATGGTAGGAGATTAGACTTTGTTATATTTACATGTTTGGATAGTGCTTTGTCACATTAATTAAACATTTCCAATTTGAAACACAAGATTATATAATTACACAGAAATAGTTAATGGAGGCTACGTTATTTCCCGTTAAAGAACATGTTGTTCAACACCCGCTGCTTCGACTACAATATATCCATATCTATTTGCTGCAAATATTTGAAAACTTTGAAAGACTATGAAAGGAATGAAAAGCTAAGCAGCTTTTTCTGTATGAATGTGCCAGAGCCTGTGGCTTAGTAAGGTTACCCTGTCTGCTCTCGGACAAAGTGTACTGTTATCCTGACATTTTCCTGTGAGATCTGGGTTGGATGAATATCCTGTAATGATTCGATAGACTTGAAAAATACAAAATCTGCAGTCAAGCAAAATACATGAGCCATACTGTGTTTCAAACAAATATATTGTTTTATTTTCTGTCGCCTACAATAAGCCATTAATAATCATTACTATAACTGTGACTCTCCCCCTAATACAGTGGAGAATACAGCAACATGGGTTCTGGGTGTTCCTCAAGTCCTACACTTCATTTCTGTCCCTGATCAGTCACTGAAATATCATAATTCTTTAATATTCACTGTGGATCACATATTAATATGCTCAGTAAATCTCCATATCCTACCTTGTTACACTATAAACGGCAATCACATCTACCCTTGTTCATTGGAATATAAAAAATCTCCTCACACCAAGCTAGCTCTTGTCAATTATACTTATGGCAGAACATGCGGTTAGAATGGGAAAGATCTGGGTTCTGAGCTGCCTCCCATATAATCCTCCACTGGGATAGGGGGCACCATTATCATGCGAAAGTCCTGTATGTAATATGTGCCATCAATACAGTCAAGTCTAATGAAGCCACGTACAAGTTTAGCCCTTTTTTAAGCGTTTACCATCAAAAGTGAATGTGAGCAATCAAAACGCGTTCACTACAATGTGAAAGCTAAAAATGAACGAAAACACAGCAACATTTTTCACAAATCGAGTTTTGGTGCTGAATTCATGAATTCACAGTTTTGCTGTGGTATGTGAAGTTCTGGTGTTAGAATCGTCATGTTTATCTTTTAGTTTGTGCTGCATGAAATGTCATGCCACATTGTGTTTGTAGATTTGTATTTTGACACAATAGAATATGAGTACAGCTAGGGCGACAACTGTCAATTATTTCTGCTGTGTGATGTGGTTGGCGTTGGACTGTGTACACTTACAGCCAAATTCTGACAGCAATATGTGTGAAATTTTGCTACCAAGTGCTGAATGAGGTAAATATTTAGCAAAACACAGATTAATATTTAAACCATTAATGTTCTTTTAAAACACAGGGAACTATGTATTAAAATAACTCTTATTGTGGAGATAAGTGTGATACAATTTATAGTTACTGGTCAGGAGGCCCCCACATTGGTCTACTGAGCATGTGCAGAGGTCTAGTGCATGTGTTCAACTGGAAGCCCAGATTTGAGCTTCCAATTCCAGTGCTATTAAACATTTAAAAAAATGTAATAAAAATGTGTTCTTCAACTGTCTCCTTGCTTTAACAGAATAGACAATGCAGAGGTACATGCACTTTACATTGGTGGGTTATTTGTTATTGCTGTAATGCTATAACTTTTATATAAAGTGAATTGAGAACAAGCGCTATCTCTATTGTCGGATGAAGCACCTCTATTCGACCTGTTGATAAATTGGCTCCAAAGTGTGTTAAAAAATAATATATATATTAATATAACATGGGAGATTTTCACTTTTTTATATTTCTTTAAATGTGTGTTCCCACGTTTGACATGGGTTGATATAAAAAGGTGTACTGACTGAATCAGGCTATAAGAATGTTTTCAGCAGCACAGAGTATTTCTGCAGCTGAGTGAGCTGACCTTGTGGGAGGAAGTGACCTGTTCACTCCTGTAATTGTAGAGACATGCATCTGGTGGGCAGTGTACAAAGCATACAAAACACACCTTGAAATGAAACAAAGTTCATACATCGTACATATTATTTCTTTGGAATGGCCAAAAAGAAATGCTTGTGCTGGTTTCCGCCTCTGACTAAAGTTTAATTATTAGAAACCCATCCTTTGTAATGGACGTATGTGAATAGAGCCATTCTGGCAACATGAAAACATGCTCATTACTAGAAAAAGGCTCATAGGAACATCCCTTATAAATGGGGACTTAAATAATGATATTGTGATTCTTATCCCTTTAAGAATGTTGAATAAATACTGGGATTTTATTGGCTGTGATGTCACAGCAGTCTGCATGACCTAATAAAAGGCAGAAAAATTCCTGCAGTCACTGACTAAAGTTAGTTTGCAGTTTGGTTAATTGCTAAACCTACAATACAAACTTCTCTATAAAAAGAGCTACTAACAGCAGTCACAAACATACGTAAAAATTCTCATACCTTGAAAGTACTTGGTATAATTGACATACTATTATAATTTATTCTGCAGCTATATACACACTAGTATTCACTGTTATGGACCATGTACCTACTCAAATAGCCTGTTATGTCCTCCATAGGTACCCTGAAAGAAAGAGAAACAAAAGATAAGGAAGTGTTCCCCAGCAGTGACAACATTATCTCAAGTATATTAATTTTTAATAAGCTCATGGAAATTTAATATATGTATTTCTGAATGTGATATGCAGCATTTATATATAAGGCAAGGTGAATATTAGGTATTTGGTCTTTTGCGATCCAATCCCTCTAACATTAAGCAATTTTCTAGGCTTCAAAAGTGCGGGTGAAACCTAACCGAAAGGGAAAATAGAATAATACGTAGTTAGAAAGCATAGTTACCACAAATGTTAACAATGACTTGCAGTGTATTGGTGAATGTGAATAACAGACAGCCTAGTTTATTGTAGTCTTGAGTATAGCACATTCCAGCTTATGCATTTTTTTTCCTTTAAACATACCTGTCCTAATCTGTATTAATCATCTGTGGCATGCTGCACTTGGAACTCCCTTCACACCCTGGAATGTCCCTGTTACATAAGACTTGTGGCAGACTACATTTCTTCTTTCGATCTCCAAGTTGTACGTGATCTGTTTACAGAGGTTTAGGGGTTTAAGTCGCCACCAGTAAAATGGTTGTGAGAATTATATTCTTATAATCGTGTTTGTTTGAAAAGCTAATAATGGGTGCCCAGTTCCAATTTGAAATGAATATACTTATTTGTTAACATTAATATTTGCTTTAGTGTTAAGCTACTGTACAATAGACAGTGAACTATGTAAATGTACAAAGATATTGGTTACACAATGTGAATCTATGAGCAAGGTATTTATATAGAAGTGCGCAATTGATTTTGAAACTACAAGATTGTGCTCTTTTTTTACATTATAGAATCTCAAGATGACACCATATGTCAAAAGTTGTCTTAATGACAAATTTGGACTTTTGTGGTATAACAAATTTAAAGTAAAAATGTACTCATACATTTGCACCACTCCTCATGTATCGTAGAGAATGTGTTTGTCTGAGTTGCAGATTTTTTGTTCTTTTTCTAGAACTGATAAGATTGTCACTGTGAGAGGAGGTTCTGCAATAAGTCTGCACCAGTTATTATATGGGTTGAACGGCTAAAGTAAGAGGGCTGTACCTATGAATTGCTGGTTTGCAGTGTTGGCCTTTGTTGCAAGACGATCTGTGCTGAAAATGCCCTATTAATTTTTAATGTGAGATATACGCCAATAAAAACAATATATGAAACTACAAGGCTCTGCCTTAGCATACAACCGTTTCATTGCATGCACTTGCCCAGGTCTGTAACTTTGAGGGTGAGGCTGCAAGACTTCTGCAATGTCCACCCCCTACTCCAAGTCACTGTATAAATAAATTAATACGTACTTGGATACACACATGCAGTGAGGAATAAAAACAATAGTACAAAGTATTATAAATTCCTGAGTTGTTAGCAGTGAACCATTGCAATTCAGTTCGGGTCATTTTATAAATAATTAATGAACATGGGCCCACACTGTTTTACTTGTAAATATGAGGGTCTAAATGTTCCCCCAAGCACATGTTAATGTACATGCCTAACTCCCAATCTTTGCTAACATCTCTCTAAAATGGGGATACACATACTTAGACACATGACCTCACAAAAGAGCATTCGCCCTGCACTTCTATAAATTACCCTCTTGGTCAAAGTCAATATAAAGTAATTTTTGTAAGTGTATTTTTACTTTAAAGGCAGTTACTGCAGATATTCTGCTTGCATATCATGAACAAAAAAGTATCCTAAATTAGGGCCTAACTATATGGTGTGTGGCGGCTACTGGGCCTGGAGGTGAGAGGGCCCAGCAAAGCCAGGTTGACTCGCCCCGATTTGCTCTCAAAAGCGCAAAGCGGAGACCTCTTCTGACCGCACGTGCTTAGAGGAGGACCTCCGCTCTGCTCTACTGAGAGCAGGTAAGTGGCCCAGGAGGCGAGAGCCGCATTCCCAGCCCCATAGCAAAATTTTTTACTACTGTCTAAAATCCTTGTTTTTAACAATAAATATTAACTTAAACTTAGAAAGTAAACAGATGTTGTTGTTGTTAATACTTTTTATTTATTTTATTTTTTTGCAAAATAAACACTTTCAGGAATAAGTATTGTAACATTTTGATTAACATTGTCTGTCATTTTGTATTAAGAGTTATTATTAGTATTATTAGTTGGATATAGTATTATTCTACTATTACTTTCCTCATGTTTGAGGTCCTTTCCAATTATGTTTCGAAGAAGATCATAACATTTATTTTAAACTTTGTATCCCCCAGTTGATTTGCAAACCATTGTTATTATTTTCACGGCATCCTGGTGTTTGAAAAACAGCATCTGAAATTCTTGGCAGCATTAATGGTTAACTGATTCAATAATGTTTTTTGTTGGTTGGGAAAGGGATCGCTGCCTACCAAGGTCTGTTGTAGTGAATGACCCAGAGATAAAATACCCATAAATGGCACAATTATTTCTATAAATATGACAGATTTCCGATTGTTTCTGATAATATTGTCCATGTCGCATTTTGTACAGTTAATTAACGAACAATAATCTGTTGCCATCTGTTTGTCCCATGTTAGAGTGAGATTATATTGTAAGTGAGCAATATTCATAAAGTACACACTTCTATATCTCAGTTGTTTATAGTGTGTTTTTCTTTTTTTTTTTTTTTTTTTTTTAAAAATGATCATATAAACTTTGGTGAAATTGGGTTTCATACCCTTCAATAATCTGCCCTGTTCTTGATTTGTAATTTAGATTAAAAATGACCATTTTGTATTGTATGCGTGCACAGGAAGACGTCTAGACTCATTTCAGGCCAGCTAATTCATGCTTCATTATCCTCATCAGCTATTTTTATAGCGCCACTAATTCTGCAGTGCTGTACAGAGAACTCACTCACATCATTCCCTGCCCAAGTGGAGCTTACATTCCATTAATTCCATTTCATGTATTCCAAATAATTCAGTTACATATGTGTATTATGTGCTTTATTTCCACCATTAAGGCAGAATAATAATAATTGCAGGAATTTAAATACAGGGGTTCCACAGGACCTAGGCAATGGTGAATTCTTGCTGGATTGTCCAGGATTAAAGTAGATGCAGATGTAGGTGAAACAAGAGGTTGAAGAGGAATTTGTGCACAGTGTCCCAGAATTGGAACACAACTGAATTATACCATTTTATTTATAAGATATTTTTGCACATCACAATTAAGCATAGGTCATAATAAACAGAAAGGGGCATATTCAATTGTTGGTGGTTTCCGTTGGGGAAAAAGTATTACCGTTATTATGGTAATACTAAGCCGGATTTCAGCTCGCAGCTACCTGAGCCGCGAGCTGAAATCCAGCGAAAAAAGTACCGTAATGACGGTAATAGTGCGCGGGGCGCGTTACTTTAGGCAGTAACGCCAACAATTGAATATGCCCCAAAATATGTGAATAGCATACAAATCTAGTAGTCAGAGTTACATACTAAGGCACAAATGGAAATATATAGGGCTTCATGTACCTAATGAGGTGAAAATAAAGTGTATAGAAATGCCTTCCAATAATGTGAACGTATGGTGTGAAATCAGTTTATTGTAAGACTTTTCAACTGACCTAAACAGATGGCAAAGATGTATAATCAAAGGGTCTTTGGGTAGCTGTATGTTCGTAATCTGGATGATCAACTGTTATACATCATCCCTAAATCACTATATTATTGTACAATCCCGCCACATATTCAAGAAGGTTTCAATTTGCCCAAAATTCCTTCATCTATATATATATATATATATATATATATATATATATAGCTGGCAGTTTGGTTGTGGCCATATACCATTAGGTATACATTTTGTAAGTATTTTCTTTGACAGCTGTGTTAATTGATGACTTCGCTACGTTTTGGCAAATGAGCGACCATCCTTCCTGATCTTGAATGAAGCTTTTCAATTGAATGTAGTAGAACTAAAGTGTGTTTGAGAGATTATATATTTCACACATGTCAGCAAAGGAGTTTGGGGCAAATTCACGCATATGATTGAAGCCGTATAAGCCTTTTGAAATCCAAGTTCGTTGAAAGGCTGTCGTACAACCCAGGGGGAAGAGTGGATGCTTCTAGAGGGAAGTTAGTGGAGATGGGTATGGTGCTAACTGTAGTTGTTTATTGAGTTTGTCCCAGACCTCCAGTGTGAAGTGAACCGATGGGATAGTGTAGGCTGAGCCTGGGTTAAGTCTGCTAGGGAGCAAAAAGTGAACCCCCTGGCCCTAAGACAAGGTGTCCTCAATGTCAACTCACTTGTTAACACCCAGGCCAAATTGCCAGGAAAGACTGACTCAGTTGGATGGTGTGGTAGTATTTTTTTGAAAATTGGGATGCAGAGTCCTCCAATATGGAGGGGTTTGGCAAGACTGACTTTTTTCTATTTCTTGTTGTGTGTTTTTTTTTTTTTTTTTGCTTTTGTTTTTACCGTTCCAGATAAATGTACCACTTAATGACTGGAGGTAGTGAAGGGAATGGATTGAGACTTTTACTGGGAGGGTTTTAAATAAATAGAATAGCCTGGATAAAACATTCATTTTTATAGTATTGATCCTCCCGAACCATGAGATGTACAAGGTCCCCAATTGGCCTAATCATATTTAATGGTGGAGCATAGAGGAGGATAGTTGGCCTGAAAAAGTTGACTATAATTTTTGATGAGTGATGCCTAAGTACCACATGGCCAGGGGATGCCATTGGAAGTTGAAGTTTAGCTTCTAACCGTTTCTCAGTCTGTGGGGGGGAAGGTGAAAAGAGCAAGAGCTTCAGATGTAGAGCTGTTTACTTAGCTTTGGATCCTGGTACTGTGCCATACTTGTCGAGTTCCACAAATAAATTGGAAAGCGAAGATTGGGGTGAGATCAAGAGAACATTGTAGAGATTATTCCAAATTTGAATCCCCTTTACACCTGGCTTCTGTCTGACTCTTGTGACATGGGGCCCGATACATAAGGCATAGTTTAGAGTAAAAAGAGGACAGTCTGTGATTTTTTTATTTTTTTTTACATTTTAATTTTTTTGTTATGTTTAGTAGTTGTTGATAAGCAACTAGGAAGTTGCTATAAAGTGTATACTGGCTTCCAAGTGGTGTTGACCTAGGGAGGGTTGTGAGACACAAGAAGTTTCATATATTAGAAAATGCATAAAAGATTGGATCTGATAGAGCTAGGTTAACTTTGGGAGTTAGGCAGTTACAGCATTTAAATATGCTCTTTAAAAATAAATAAATAGCTGTTTGTTGATTGGAAGGTGTGGGGCTGAGGGTGATTTGAACTGGAGGACCGTCAGATAAACTACCATCATAGTCAACCAATTCTGACACTGTAATGCTGCCAAAACATTAATTATTACAATTATAATGGATCCCCTGGCTCCCGACATAGCAGTCTCAGTTGCGCCAGTTTTACATATAATAGTATGATGACAGTGAGTGACTGTCATGCCCAAGGCTAGCCTTTGGAAATGCGAGGACCTGTGTGATACCCATTATTGCTCCCCCATACCACTGGAGGAGTATTATGAATTCTCGCATTTTCGTTATCGCTCTTGTTTTTACGTTGTTTCCCTTTCTTTATTTTCTTTTTTACTTAAATGTTACATCTCTCCCTCTCTACAGTTTAAGTTAGTGTTTGTTTTGATGTTATCTCTTTGAGAATTTCTTTCTCTCTTCTCTGAGAAGTCCAAAGCATAGGCAAGTATGTTTCAACATTTTCTGATAGTTCAGAGCATAGAGGTAGCAGCACTAACACACAGAGTGCAGTGTAGAACTGGATTGCAGTCGTCTTTCAGGCAGTGTTGCTAGCTGTTCAGCCTGGAAGGGGGAGGAGTAGGGTGAGAAAGGAAGTGATGCCACTAACCATTTTCTCATTCACTCCAATTATCCACAGCTCTATGACTGGTGGGGTTTAATTCTGAATTTGATTTTAGGGAAGGGAGGGTTGGACAATGGGGTGTTTAGATGAAGCAGAACATTTATGTTTCTGCTTTTTTAACTCCATTTTTTTAACGTTCTCTTTGTACTCAACCCCTACATAATGTCTTTTTTTTTTTTTTTTTTACACATTTTACAGTGCTCTCCCTCTATTGTAATTGAGATGGGCGTTTTCTTCAAAAGATGAGAAATTAGATGATTGGCCACTTTAACTCTCTTCTGGGATCCTCTCTTTCTGCAGCCTTTGTATTCTTCTCGACCATTTCTTCCCTTCCCTTGGTATAGGAAGCTGTTGCGTGCAATCATTCAACACAAAACCTCTTCTTGGCTTGTGATTACCACTATTGGCAGGGTTGAGCAAGCTTTGGGGGGACCACAGGGCAGCTCAAAATTACTCCCTAGGCTTTCGGATTACCACTATCTGCAAATCGGAAAGTGGTTATCTTCTGAGCATTGCACGCAACCACTTCCTATACTGAAGCCATGAGGGCAGTACAGAAGGCCCTGGGGTCACAAAATTTAAATTTAGAGAGCTGCCGATGTTTCCAATAGTCTAGCCTCCTAACGTCTTCAAGGTTTGAAGAAAGCACACCACCCTTAATTACAGTAGAAGAGGGGCACTGTGAAAACTGCTGCACATAGAGCTAGGAGCTTTAAAGACAAATCGCATACATTCTACTGGTGAGGTGCCCCTGTAGAATCTAATTGGGGGAGCTGAAAGTGTCAAAGCAGCGTTGGTGCAGGGCAAGAGATGGGTTGGAGTTAACAGTTTGTTCTGTCTTGTATTACTAAAAGACTGTACTAAACTTTGCGGGGATTTTCATTAGATCCCAGTGAGTGATTGCTTTCCCCTAAGTTTGGTTGAGTGCCTCTTGATTTCTATATAGTTTATCTTCCCTGAGATTTAGACCTATTCCTTTTAAATCACTTTAACCTCCTTCTTTTATAATCAAGAAATTACCATGAAAAAATGCTACATTATTTATATAGCACAGGTAAAAGTATCGGTCAAGGGCACCATCTATGGGGAAGATTATTATTTACTGTAAAATCTAATATTTTGTGTTACAAATATATGTGAGTGCTGATATATACGGTCACTGTAGAGGTGCAGAGGTGCATGAAAATACTAAAAACTGTTTAATGCAGCAATCCCACATAGAAGTTATTTTTTTCTAATAGCAAGTTAAGTATCCTTTTAAGCATGAATCATACCTGTCCTACAAATCATTACCTCCTGTTCAAAGTTTTCTAGAGGGCAGACTAACATGGCTGTGAGTCATACACCTATAGACACGCAGCTCTCAGCATATCATGTGAGGGGAGAGGATTTTACAGTGCAGGAGCAGACTGAGCTCAAAAAGGCGCTCCAAAGCCCCTCTGCTCACTACATCGTGTGCAGTAATCGCATGACACTGTGGGAACTCTGCAGAGTTATAAATCAGTAACAGCACATTTACCAGCTTTGTAGGTGAAGAGTGAGGGCGGGGTGGGGCAAATCGATATTTATGTATGTGTGTGTGTGTATATAAATATATATATATATATAAATACAAGTTTACCCGTGCATGACACTCATGCATTCTAGTCAAATCAAGCTACTTAAGGTGTTAAAAAAGTTCTTGTCATGCATTTGGGCCTAGCCCAGGCCTCCTCAGGGGAAGAGCGTTACTTCCCGACGCAAGTGCCCTTTTTTAACGTGGTTTTTTCCACATGTCACCACCTCATCATTTTTCTCCATCACCTCATCCATCATCTTCATCGCCACATCCTTCATCATGCTACTTTAGGTGTTAAAAACTCCCCACTGTCACCCCCGGCAACCACCAACCGCTCCCAACTGTCACTTCTCCTTCAAGAAATATATAGGTCAGGTGGCGCTGCAGCTTGGTTTTTGTTTTTTTTTCACACACGCCACTAGGCATTTATATAGTAGATATATATATATATATATATATAAATATATGTGTGTGTATATGTATATATTGTGTATATTATCATTACATTTTAACAATATATCTGTCAAAAGCAGCTTCAGCTCTGCTCTCAGATGCATGGTGTTATAACGTATTATTCTCTGTGATTGACAGGGTAACATTTGCCGACTGCGTCTCACTTTACCTGCAGATCGCACTTCACGTTCGGAGCAGAAAGACTTCAAGAATGAAAAACAAATTAATGTAAGTAAATAAATAACACAGTAAAACATTTCTTTAACCAATCACCTAGGAGTGCTGGATTGTTTGTTGTAGAATTCTTCAACCAATATTTAGGACTGGACACCAGTTTGCATTATAGCTACTGCTGGAAACCATCTCCTGTATTAGTAAGGGGCACAGAGGGTAGAGGTATTGGTTTCACAATACTTTGCTTTCCCAAAAGTACGGTTGTGGAGTTTCTAGGTGTATCATAGTGGTCATGGCTCTTAACCCTTTAAGTTATTATTTGACTACTTTGGAAACATTTACTGACTGCTACCAATTTTTACTTATACACTATTGATGTCTGTGTGAAAGAGCATTGAGAGCACAGTGTACTTGATAAGCGTTCCCATACAACTCCATTATATTCTACTGAGCATGAACACCTATGATCACTGCAGACACAAGAAGAAGCGGTCGATTGTCAGAAACTGTGTGTACAGATCCATTCACTTGTATCTTTTTAGTTTTTTTTTTGACCATCAGCCTTTAAGAACTTGCATTGAATATATGAACACATCCTAAAAAATACATTTTTGAAAAAAAGTACATGGAGAATCAGAAATTGAAAATAGTGGATAAATAATTCTACTCGGTCCCATGTCACTTGTTTGGTGCATCCCAAGTGTAATTTTGTAGTGTCGGAAGGATATTATATTTTTATTACAGATGGACAAAATAAGATCTAGGGGTATATTTACTAAACTGCGGGTTTGAAAAAGTGGAGATGTTGCCTGTAGCAACCAATCAGATTCTACCTGTCATTTTGCGGAGTGCACTAAATAAATGACAGCTAGAATCTGATTGGTTGCTATAGGCAACATCTCCACCCTTTTCAAACCCGCAGTTTAGTAAATCTAGTCTTTATTGACAGTGGGTAAATGATGATAGATATATAATACCATCTATTTTCAGTGCAGAATAACAATATATATGCTCTAAGACAGTGATGAGCAACATCATATACTACTTCCTCCAACTTCCAAAAGGGCAGCACATTATCCTTAATTTTAAATAACATTGGCACCCCTACATCACTCATCCCAAAATGCACCTTCATGCCCACCTTGTCACAAAATGCCCCCAGAGACCTCTTCACACATCCCCACAGATCCATGGGCTGCCTGTTATCCACCACTGCTGCTGTTAAACCTTCAGATGTGTATACTAGACATTGCACCTCTATTCACCTGCTCTTTGTATAGGTTTTCATCTAGTGTAAATGGAAGTCATCAGTTATCATGAAATATGCACATTAAGTCACAGTTTTACAATGGAATTATGACAAACAGGCATTTAACTGATGGTTAAGCTAAGTGCAAGGTGAAACTCAACCGCAAAACAGTCCGATCTCATAGATCAAATATGCAGTTTAGCCTGGTTGTAATTATACCGCTTTTCAATATGTGTCAGCATATACTGTAAAATAATTACTAAACGCATTCCTTTATGTTGTCAGCTCTTTTATTGAAATATAAAATTTTGTATATACAATAAAGAGGTTTGTTGAATCATATGTTGCTGATGGTTCTCTAAATAATATAATTAGTACATTTCAAAATTAAAAGTAACAAAAGTGCAAAAATAGAAACCCAGTAAAAAGTCTGACACATTTCTAATAAACAAAGCTATAAAATATGAAAGTTTATTTTTTCATTTTCTTATTAGCACAGTTTTGCCAATTCCATTTTTCTGCTATATTTTGTTACTTAGTTTAGGTTATACTGAGTTTCAGCTTGATCTTGTGAACACACTAGTCATGGGTGACTGAGCGTCTTAAGTTCCTCTAATAACGATTGGGCTTTGTGTTTGAAATGTGTATAAATTGCATGTTAGTGTTTCAGTTGTCATTCCTGATAAAGGTAGATTGTCACCTCCAAAACGTCAGAGAACAAAAGCATATTGCTTAAACTAGCCCTGTGAGTATTTCATATTCTCTGGTTATCGCTTTCACTCGTTTTTATCTATCTTATTATAAATTACTTGCATTCAATAAAATATACTGGTTGTTATTTATCCTACATTTTTTAGCATGTATTAAATAGTCCCTAAATATTTTCTGGATTACTTAGACTGGCATTGTGTAACTGAACTTTATTATGCAAAAAGAGCTGCATACAAATAACCCTTTGTTTAATTTTTGGCTCCATGCTAAATGTTTGTTATTCTACACCGTTTTCTTCCTGTGAAATATTTACGTGTCCTTGCAGTGTTGTTTTATTATTGCCATTTATTATGTTTGATACATTACTACAAAGGGAGTAGAACAGACACAGATTTCCCTAAATAAGTAGGCTAGGGGGTATATTTACTATGCGGCGGTTACTCAGATCCGCCGATTCCCAGCGATTTGGAGTCATTTTCTTCAAACGGCAATTTTAAAAGCATCAAAATGACTTAAAAGCGCCGGATATCAGCGGTTCTATGGAACCGTCGCAAAGTACATATATATATAACCCTAAATCTCTTTAGGTTAACTAGCACAGTTTATAGAATTAACATCAAACCATAGGTTAGCATAGGGTATACATGAAAAATATTATGCTGTACTAAATGTAACATTTAATACAACGTAAAAATGTTATGTATATATGAGTAACACTTTTTGATAGTGCCTTTGCCACTTGGATAGTAATAGACTGTCTGTATTGATGTTCTTGAGTGAAATCATTCAGTATATCGCCACTATTTGTCTGTGAGATATGAACTGCGACAAATCTTGGGAAAGAAAACATATAATATATTATAATGCGTCACTACTATTGATTCGAAAGGCTTATCAGCATATTTGTGTGAAGAAATGTAACTGCTAGTTCAAGGAAATGAAATATAAATGTTTATCAGAAAGTTAAAGATCTGGTTCTTTCCAGTGTGGAAACTCAGCTTTGGCCATGAAATGATGTGAAAGGAAAACACACACTAGTTCTATTACTCCAACAGCTGTCACTTCCTGAAACCAGTAGTTAATGCTCCAGCCATGCTACATAGAGAAGCAGTGTTGTTCTTGGAAGCAGTTCAGATTATTTATGTATTCAGTGTCCCACATGTTATATACTATTTTTGTATTAATTATCACAGAAGTGCTGTGAATTGTTAGCGCACAATGTCCCTAATTTAGAAAGACTCCTGTATCTGCTAACCACTGTCACAAAGAGAGGGAGCTTTACAATTAGAAGTCCTGAGTCCTCCCAACATATGGGGGTAACCGTGATGTCTTCAGAGACCCTGGGCCCTGGTGTGGATTATAGCGCTGATACTTTTATCACTTCGCCACTGAATATGCTGCAAAGTAAAAGTATATTGTCCATGATAAAAAGTCTTCATACAGACTGCTGGGTTGGATTCTGGTGCAGCCACACCATAAATTCTTCATTCCACTGTCATCTACAATTGCATAATGGAGTTATGATCAGGAAACTGTGGATTCCTCTGGACTAATTATTAATTCGCTCTCATGCTCTAGGAATGATTCCTAAGGTGACCATTTTTCTTTGATATCATACATTGTCCATTGGATATCAGGGGTATTTCATGAATTTAGTGGGTGGGCCTGAGTGCAAAAGTAGTGCTTGGGCCCATATATGACATGAGTGAAAATACATTATCCACTCGTTACATGTGTCCCAAGCCTCCCGTCTCGGAGGTTCCTACCAGCTTCTCTAGTCTTCACCACCAGTGTTGCTCTATGTGAAAAAGAATTCTGAATAAAGCGCTAGTGACTTCCACTGATGTCACTAGCACTCTGCATAAAACATTGACATCGTGGAGCAGTAGCGAGAGCTGTGTAATACAGAGCAGCTTTCTGACCCATCCTTCACTTGACACCACAGCAGGGTAAGAGCTGCTGACAGTCAGTTTGGGAGAGCAGCATGAAACAAAACATACCTCCAGGCTGTCCCTGCAGTTGGGTGGGTGGAAGTCCCGATTTGTGAGGGCAGTTCACAAATATCCAGACCACCCCACCAGGATCGGGACATTTGGCAGACTCAGCTGCTGTTTGGTGTCTTCAGCTTTATTCATGCCCCACTGGGTCCTGGAATGTTGTTGTCCTAAATACCTTCAAGAAAGCCAAACCCTCTAGGCTTCCCTCTCCCTACCAGCCCAAACATTAGATCAATTATTAGGCCTCCTGCCCCCTCCCCCCCCCCCCCACACACACTATCTCCATCATTAAATAATTAATAACAACTGTTAATACCCCACATTGTATTTTTTAGCCCTTAAAATATTTAATTGCCAGACATCAATCCCGCATTGCATTAGTAGTCCCCACATTTAATAAAGAGACACCACTGTGATTCATTAAATGTGTAGCCCTCACACGACATAAATAGCCCCTACTAGCACTGATGTTACATTAATACCCCCTTAGCGTACATTTATAGCCCAACTATATAACCTAAATTGCACCCACTACATTATAGTAATCGCCACCACCAGCTACCACATTACATTAATAGCTCCTGCTCTTGGCTGACAGTTATGGAGTTGAACCAGTGAGGACAAGGGGCTGATACCTGCTGTAAGCAGGAATACATTTAATACTCTGACTGGTCCCTAGGGAGGACCAGTGTGTTTATTTTTAGACCTTCTTTTGTATCTGACATTAGTCACGTGACTAGTTGTTAGACCACAATATTCCCTAGTAGTTGAGTGTGACAACCACAGTTCACAAATTTGGTCTGTCACACTTGCTGGTCTACTTATCACTCAGACCGTGTGTGCACTCAGTGTATTGCAAACTAGTAGTCAGATGAAGACAGTTATATATATATATATATATATATATATATATATATATATATATATATATATATATATATATATATTCATACAATTTGATCTTTATTTTATTTACCAAAGGAATTACTATACTGGTTAGTAATTGTTGCCTACTGACTACCACACGTATTTATTACTGTGATAATTGCTCTGCCCGTCCCTTGTTCATGCAAATTTTATTATCTATTTTGTAATTCTAAATTGTGTGAAATTGGACAGTCCATGCTCACTGTTTCAGCAACATCTTCCAAAATATATTTGTATGCTCCCTTTTATGTGGGTTTCGTTCGAGTGCCCAAATTACCCCCCACTGTCCAAAAACATATTGGTAGGTTAATATTAGTGTGTGGTAGAGAATTTAGTCTGTACGCTCCACTTGATCAGGGGTTGATGTGAATGATTATAAAACATTTCTTGAAAAGTGCTTTATAATATGTTGACACTATATAAATAAAGGTTACTAATTAATAATAATATATCCTTTTGTTCTATTAATCATTTTAATTAAACAAGCCAAAAAAGTGAGAGAGTGCATAACATAGCTATTAGTGCAGCACTAACCTCTATTGTTAAATTTTATTAATCTTACCCTTATATTCCTTAAATGTAGTAGTTTTTCCCTCTGTTCTTTTCACAGCTCCAGCCCAAAAGTAAGCATGTTACTAAAATTTTACAGTAAGTGGTAGTGGAGTTTAAGGCAAGTACTTCCAAATAACTATCAAAATCAACATGCTACATAGCAAGTCACCTTGTGCGGGTGCCATGGACAGATTGGAATTACATCTTATTTTTTTCACACTATTATTCATGTAGATTTAGAATATTTATGATTTGCTAATATATCAGTAGTGCTCTTCTGAAAATGCATTAGTAAGGCTATATTAAATACCTATTTATTATTGTTAGTACTCTGTCCTATTTGGTATTAGGCCTACATTACCTCTGTGTCACAAGAGGTGCTGCTGTTATGACCTTGAACATTTTCACTTCACCTGTAGGAGTTAATCTTCTGCCCCTGATGGATCACCTGCACCTGCTTCCCTGACTATTTCTTCTGGCCCCTCACCATGCGCCTTGCTGGTCATTGTTGTTTTCCATATCCTGTGCCTTAGACATTCTGCATTCCAGTGTTTGGCTCTACGTGCTACTGCTATTCCTAACTCAGTTTACCTGCATTCCTCCTGCGTTTTGTTCTCAGCATTCCCGTCTAGTAATTATCTGCATTGTAAGTGTCGTCAGTCTTTTATTGCATTTACCTGCTGTTCAGTAAACATTCCAGAGACTGTACTTATCCAGCCACACTCGGTTGTGTTTTGTTTATATCCTGCAATACATGGACTGTGTATTGCTTATACCTTGTTATTTCTGGACTGTATTTTGTTTATTCATGCTCCATCTTTAACCTCAAGGCTCCATTATTTTTTACAACTGAATGTTTGTGCTTCAGTAAAACAGATATATCCTTCATTTACTGCTGACTCCTTTTGCATCACTCTAGGCACCCAGTTAATCATATTGGGCCAGATTCATTAAGGAACTTAGGCCATACTTGTCTACCTTTAAAAAATGAATTCTGGGAGACCCCGGCAGGGGTCGTGGTCGGAGGGAGGGAAAAGGCGGGGTGCGGTGAATCGCATCATTTTGGCCCCGCCCCACAACAAAATTATGTTTTTTGCTGTGGGATAGTAAGTTCCAGTATGTGGGATACTGGCCTGCTCTCCCGAGAGTCCGGGAGACCTACCCGAATTTCGGCAGTCTCCCGGACATTCCGGGAGAGTTTGCAAGTATGACTTAGGCAAGAAATTTCTTACTTCAGTCTCCTGGACAAAACCATGTTAAATTGCAAGGGGTGAAAATTTGTTTTCTATTTTGCACATAAGTTAAATACTGGCTGTTTTTTCATGTAGCACACAAATACATGATAGCTTATTTGCACACTGACATTTAAAGTTGATATTTGTGTGCTAAAAACATTTGAATTATTTTTTTAATTACATTGTAGAGATTGTGATATGATAATGGATCGGGTTATTTTTAAATCTTCTCCCAACTTGTTATTCCTAAGATATTCTCCCCTGTTCCCTAAGCATACAGTGATTCTCAAGTGGAAAGCATTTTTGGAGCTGGCATGCAGCTTCCGCTCTCAATACACTGGCACACAAGCCAACTTTGTATATATCACATACACTTATGTAAGGAATTTTCCATTACACAAGTTGGTAAAGCATGTCTCCACTCCCCACCAATCCAGGCTGCCAAATGGGACTTACAGGCATTGATTCAAATGTAGTTTTGCTGACTGTTTACAAGATCACTGCACTTTTTTAAAATTTTAAATCAATAGTTAGTGTTATATTTTACATTCCTAATAGGACATGGCAATTGGCAAACTAGTAGGTTTAGACTGAGAAAGAACTTTGATTTCACACCAGATAGTGTAACAGAGGCAGACGAGAGCAAATGTGGTGGCAGCATGCTGAAACTAGCTAGAACAAAGCGATTGTGTAACATCCAACACAAGATTATAATATAATGATGCACATCACGCTACAATCCCAAACAAAAAAAAAAAAAGAGGTACCAAATTTGCAGACTTGCCAGTGGTATAATTGTATCAACAGACTCACAATTATGAACTCCTGACAGTCCCCCAGTGATAGCCGAATCAGGGAGGGAAACCAAGAAAAGGACAGAGTTTAAATGGTGGCCAAGTCTAATGTCATCCAAAGTGAATCTCAATTGGATGAATAATCTTCAGATTCAGTAACAGTAGATGCAGACACAAAGCTACTCTGGTGCTTTTTAGAGGCCTTCAGGTGACCACCTGTGACTCCAACTGGTAGGGTTTGTCAGAGTGGTATACACACTAATGCCGGACAAAGTGGTACACATCCAGTTGCTTGAGACCTTTTGTATGATACTTTTACACAGATGTAACAACCAGTCGATGCCAGTACATACAAAGCATTGTTCATTCACCTGTCCGTCCAGGGCAAACGCACTATTCTCTCTATGATTCTTACTGTTGCTTCCTATCCCTCTTTGGTTATGTGCTCTCTCTGCTTGTGGTGGTGATCACTGTGGCATCTTTTGACATAGGACCCAGTTCACCACATCGGCACCTACGTCTAATGCGAAGTTGGGCATGTTGGGAGCTCATGCTCCTCTGACGTGTGGCTCATGCTCCTCTGACGTGAGCCTCTGATAAAGCAAAGGTGTCAAGGCCATTATAATACGACTCGACTGCATGTCAGCATGCATCCTGTAAAATTGTGGAAGATATTGGTACATCAATGTCCTTCCAAAGACCTGACCAGCAATAACTTGATTAATAAATACCAAGGTTTTCTTTACTTATGGATGTTCAGCAAACTTGGAGCTGTGGTCCCTAGAGTAGTTTAATATAAAATGTGGGAAGTGGCATAAGCAAGAATCCAGGTAGGGTCAGCACTCTTGGATTCATTACTGCCAAATGAATGAGAAAAGGCATCTGCTTTGTTTTTGGAACCAGGAAGTCCGCAAAAAATCAGACTGAAAAAAAGAAAAGTGTTTGTTGTGTTGCTTGGAGGCATTACAGATTCTTGTTAACTGTATAAATAGTGACAGGAAATACTATTGCTCTTTCTAACAGATGCCTCCATTCTTCTAATCGAATTTGAGAGTTGAGAGCTTCCGATCGCCGATGGCATAATTTTTCTCTGCAGTATGAATATTTTTTTAAAGAACAAGCCACCAGTATGGTATTCCAAGAGTTATGTGGAGACAATACTGCCTACCCCTAAGAAGAAGGGTCAAGAGGGATCTGTGTGATGTAGTACTGGGGCTGAAGAAACATCTGTTTTTATGAAAAGTAATGCAGAGTTGACTTTTGTGCGCCATCGGTTGGAGTTTGCACCTTTCTTGGTGAGAATGTTAATGGAAACAATCAAATAGGTTTTTGTTTTTGATGAATCGACAGCGATAATAATTGTCAGAGACAATGTTTTAGAGGCTGACTTACAGGCACATGGCAATTCAGCCAATTCAGGATAGCTGAAACCTTTTCAGGACAAATTTGAAGTCACGTTTTTTCTTATTTTGCATAAAGGTTGTTGACGTCGGCATTGTAGAACCTTCTCATTGTTTACAATAAGAGTAAAATCTGAGGCGAAAAGTTATTACATTGTTCAAGGAAACTATGACAATGAAAAATGTTGTTTAAGGTAATGTTAACAAAATTGAGACACTGCTATTGGGTTACAGAGGTAGAAGAGGTATCAACAGTGACAGGTCCAAGTATTGGAAGCGGTTTCCCACTCATCTTCTTACGTTATTCAGATTAAATTAAAATTGTAAGGTCCTCATTCCGCTTCACGGATTTGATCAAAAAGTTCAGATACCATGAGAAGGGGATAACTGTTTTTGATGGTGATTTTGTTGAGGCCTTGTTAGTCAATACAGTATCTAACAGTGGCAAAAGTCTGCACTGGTAGCAGAGAAAGATTTTCAGGTTTTGTTTCATATATGTAGACATTGCCTTGGTTTCAGGATGGAAAGGGTATAAACTTAGCCCCGAGATGGATAGGTAGTGGGAAGGAGATTGAAGGCATAAGTAAAGACAGTGAGATGATATGGTTGATGCATGTGTTTGGAAAATACATGATCTAATAATCGGGTCCTGTTAAACATTAAGGTAAAGAAAAAATAAGGTAATCAACAGGCGCTGGCTGAAATGAAAGGCTAATGCCTGTGAGCTTCAAGCTTATAGTTCAGTATCCTTAGAGGTGTCTGTTAAGGTAATGTATCGAGTCAGATGAACATGCTGTAATGCTCCACCTTTTTAAATGGCCCTTTTCTCTTGTGTTAATCTGTTTGGTTCTGTACTATGTACTGATTTGATGAGTTACTTTCATGGGTAACTGTTCTTTTCTTTATAGATTCTTGTTTTTAGTTGTAAGACTTTCATACTATAATTTGTGTTTTATTATTATTGAAAATTGCTATGATTTAAACTGAGAGACTGTATCTATGGAAGTTTGGATAATCCCTCCGTGCAATAATTCTCTGTCCTATCATTAGAACCCTATGTTCTTGTCTTTTTCCATCATTCTCTGTGTTGGGAATTATATCTTAGCACCACTGGGGCAGAAATCGATGTGAATTAATAAATGATCTGTACAGTATTACTTGTAAGTTGCTATTAGATCTGCATAACAAAATACCTAATAGTGTTAGGCTGGATACACACTACAGGGTTTTAAGCCGATTATCTGGCCAATCAAACGATAAACGACCGTTCGGCATGATATCTGATTAGTGTGTACGCTCCTATGATGACTGATTATCGTTCCAAAACACACTGTATCGTTTCATTTGATTTTAAACCGGACTAAAAATCTTGTTCAATTATGAAACGATGTTGTTCCAATTCTGCATTATGTATGCATTCATAACCAGCAGTGTCCAAAGATCTCTCTGGAGTGTGCAGTCACAATCTTTTCAGCCGATGGTTATGATAGCACAGATCTGAAGGTAGATCTTGTAAAACATGCTTACTGTGTACACATGAATCGACATGCTGATTGGGACCCCCCCTCCCTTTACCCCCCAGTTGTTGGTAAAATTGTTAATGATATTGCATCAGGGGAAATTTTGTGTAGTGTGCAGGGCCGCCGAGAGGGGGGGGGAGCGGGTACTAATTACCCGGGCCCGGCATGTCAGGGGGCCCGGCCCGGGCCCTTGCGCTGCTGATTTTTTTTAATGTTTTAATTTTTTTTTAAAACGTTTTTTTTTCCTTTCCTTTTTTTTTTTTTTTTTTTTTTGGCGGGGGGGGGGCTCGGTCGTTGGTGGGGGGAGCAGGCTAGTTTAAAAAAAAAAAAAAACATACTCACCTGATCGCGGAGCCGGCATCCCTCCTCTCTGCTGCTCTGTGCTCTATTCAGACTGTCTGAATGCTGGGTGTGATGTCATCATGTCATGCCCAGCATTCAGTCAGTCTGGAACAATGGAGCACAGAGCAGCAGAGAAGACCAAGAGAGGAGAAAAGGTAAGTGAAGGGAGGAAAACGAGGGGGGCACAGAGGGGTTAAAAAACGGGGGGGGGGCAGCATGACAGAGGGGTTAAAAAATGAGGGGGCACAAAGGGGTTAAAAAACGGGGGGGCAGCATGACAGAGGGGTTAAAAAATAAGGGGGGGCACAGAGGGGTTAAAAAACGGGGAAGCAGCATGTCAGAGGGGTTAAAAAATTAGGGGGAGCACAGAGGGGTTAAAAAACGGGAAAGCAGCATGTCAAAGGGGTTAAAAACGGGGAAGCAGCATGTCAGAGGGGTTAAAAAATGAGGGGGAGCACAGAGGGGTTAAAAAATGGGAAAGCAGCATGTCAGAGGGGTTAAAAAATGAGTGGGGGCACAGAGGGGTTAAAAAATGGGAAAGCAGCATGTCAGAGGGGTTAAAAATTGAGGGGGGAGCACAGAGGGGTTAAAAAACGGGAAAGCAGCATGTCAGAGGGGTTAAAAAATGAGAGGGGCACAGATGGGTTAAAAAATGGGAAAGCAGCATGTCAGAGGGGTTAAAAATTGAGGGGGGAGCACAGAGGGGTTAAAAAATGGGAAAGCAGCATGACAGAGGGGGTGAAAAAATGAGAGGGGCACAGATGGGTTAAAAAACGGGGCAGTATGGCACAGTGGGGTTAATAAACAGGGGTCAGCATGGCACAGTGGGGTTAAAAAATGGTGGGCAGCATGACACAGTGGGGTTACAAAGGGGGGGGGGAGGCATGGCACAGTGGGATTGAAAAAGGGGGGGAGCAGCATAGTATAGTCTGATGAAGGGGAGCCAGATGAAGGGGGCAAAAACAGCATGGAGGGCACAGTGTGATCATAAGGCATGGCGATGATGAAGGGGCACATTATTGTAATATTGGAGCTGGAGGAAGGCCTAATTATTAATCGTGGGTGCTATTGATTTAACGCTGGGGCTGGCTGTAATTTTCTAAATGTAGCCATTTTTTTTTCAAAATAGGTCCTTCAACATTTCTGGATCCGGACAAGCCACAACTAAAGAAAGCAGCAGCCACAGGTGGAGAAAGTGGAGAAGAACAGGTAGGAGAGAGCAGCACAGTGTGTGAAATGTTGTGATTCTAGTAGGGACAATACCAATTTTTGGTGAATGTTGTGTCCAATGTAAGGTGTAGGCCAAGACTGAACTGTTTGTGTACACACTGCATTGTTTGTATACTACCCTGTGGTGGTAGATGTCCTGAAAGTCAGGAGTGCTTAAACATATGTGACGCTCCGGCGAATTGAGAGCCTAGTGGTTTTTATGTTAGCCACGCCCCAATGGCACGTTTGCCACGCCCCCAAATGCATGACCGCACCTCCCAAAATTTTTGCACTGCCGTTTGGCTAGCCACGCCCCTGAATATATGACCATATACCTAATCTTTTTTGCGCCGCCGTAAGGCGGCGCAAAAAAATTTTGGGGCTTACTTCACTATGAGGGGGGCCCCATGAATTTGTTGTACCCGGGCCCTGAATTCTTCTTGGCAGCCCTGGTAGTGTGTACCCAGCCTTAGTTTGCAGTGGAGATTCACCAGACCCTCCTCTCACTTTATTATAAAATGTACTTAAGTGGATTAAGAAATAACTTTTATTTCCTGTGAAACAGACACATCAACAAAATATGAACATTGGTCTGTTTTTGCTGGTGGGGGAACCATCCTGTCATGAAGTAAAATAGTAATTTGGGATTTCTCAGTTAAAATAATAATCTCACCAGTTTTATTTCTCTGTGGTTCTATTGCCCCATGTTTTAAATAGTATGACAAAGTGTGTAGCTATCCAGTGCAGGTTAAGTGAAGATTTTCTAAACTTTCTGTTTACCAATGGCTGGCTTGTCCTTTCATATCTTATCACTGAGCAAACAAAGTAAGTTCCCTATAATGCAGTAATACAGCAAAGTAATGGAGTCCACCCTGATCTTGGTCATATATCAATAAAAACGTCAGTGTGATTTAAAGGAGCACTGTTTATTTTTTTGCAATTTATATACAATGTGGTATCTTCCAGTAATAGAATGTCTACAAAATGCTTGTCCCAGTCTTTATTAATTTAGAATCCAGCGTTCCTGGTTGGTAAAGCAGGACATTCTAGGCTACACTCGTGACTCACCCAGGTGCAGCCACATCCACACCAATTATAACTCCATCTTATGGGACAGCTTCCCTCAACTTATGAGACCCTAACCCATTTTAAACAAAAAGAAACTAACCTGTTCCAAGCAGGACTGCTGGGGTATGTGCCAGACATACTAACAAAGTAAAGGCCTTGCACATCGGTCCGATACCATTTCTTCTTTATTTTCTTCACAATTGGTCTGCAAATACAATTGTTTCTTTGGCACTCTTGCTTGGGTTTGAAAACTTTAATTGGAGTTCTCCTACTTAACATGTACCACAATGGCAGGCTATGTTAACTCTACTTGCCTACTGTTTGGAACACCCCTACGGAAAATCCTGGAGAGTAGGTCCCAAAGCCATCACCGCCTTGCTCCCAGCTGTGCAATTTTGCGATTTGGTAATTGTGCAGTGAGGGGCGGGGCCATGATGGTGCAAATTCAGTAATTCAGGCCCCACTGTCTCTTTACAGTGTTAGCCTACTCTTCCAGAAGTCTTGTAGAACTCCCCGAAGTTCAATTATGATATTAACTAGATAGTATTATTTGATAAAGAGTCTGCAGAGCTCTACTTGTGGACACTGGAATATTTATCAGTAGGTCCTGAATATGCTGATAAGTAGGAAATCTCTTCTCTCCTGTATTTATCAAAAAATCATCAACAAGGCATCCGAGTGATATACAGCTGCATTGGCGATACTGGACCAAAAGTTGAGTTTACTTACCCCTTCGTTGGGCTAGTCTCTGAGTGTGTGAGCCAGCATTTATTTGCCAGGCAATGACTTTATTTGTAAATGCCAAGATATTGTAGAGGTCCAAATTGGGACAAAATGTGTGCTTTTCAGTGGTGTGCAAATAAAGAGGTGTGGTTACACCATGATTGGGGCGTGTCATGTCCTCAGGGTATATGTGTAGTGCTATACCGACCCCATCTCCTCTTCCCTCTCTAAATAGACATTGAGGTAGTTGCACATGGCACCAATGTGTGCAGGGACATACCTGCCAACTTCCTGACAGTGGTGGGGGGGCAAAGGTTCCTACTAGTGGGACAGAGGGACAATTCCAGTTTTAGGGACAGTTGGAAGTGTCAGATCACAATCCAAGCTCCTATCACTACAAGGCCACCACTTTAAGTGACTAAAACTTGTGTTTTTTTTCTCCTAAAATACTACTTGTTTTAATCTTCATTCATTTTATTTTTTTATTATTAATGATGAGTGAGGCGACAACAGGATGGTTTTTATTACATGTGACTTTTCTGTGTGTGCCTGTAAAGCATATTACTTGGCGTGCACCTAGATATGTGCAATATGGAGCCCATTAAAAATGTATGCGGAAAATCTAAATTGGTAGAAATGTACTTTGCAGAGTGGAAATGGTTTTGTGCCCTTCTACACATCAAGGAACACTTTTCTAAAAATGCACCTTTTTATCTTATTTCAAGAAATAAAAGTGCGGTGCCTTCTCCAAGCTTAGCATAAAATATCCTTACTGTGATCAACTCCTCCCCTCTGTTATGCAAACCTCTGGGCCTGTTCAAACACCACCATTGTCCATACCTATGTGCTTGGAAGGAAATCTAGGAGCAACTCGTAAACCATACTTCTCAACTGTCCTGATTTTGGCACGACGCCCAGCTTTGCAAACTGCAAACGGGGTTTGGCTTAATAAAAACTGGATGGGGTTTACCAAACTTTTAATATTTTTGGAACAGGGGCGGGATCTAATTTTGGCCCAAATGATATTAAATGTTCCAAAGTATGCACAAACCAAGGCACATGGTGTTTCGTAAGTAACCACCACTTTGTTTAATTTAACTGTAGCTTTTTCACAAGAAATCAGAACCCCCTTATGTACATACATGTAGAATGTGCCTAAGATCTGCAGATATGTTTGATAGTTTTGAATAAGTTAATCATGTTAAGTTGCTATAAGTAAAATAATCCTGAGCCTTTTTATAGGGAAGAACTGCGTGGACTGGTAAAACAGGTTGTCGAATTATATAAATAGGAGAGCGATTTACCACTTAGAAGTACTGGGTTCATCATCTATAAATGTTGTATGACTGTAATTATCTCATTTTAGACATCCAAAGGTAATCCCAGACAACTATATACAAGCTTGTATTGCGGTACAGCAGTTCTGTGATGGAAGTTTGGGAATTGAGAAACAGACAACTGCTTTCTTCCTGGTGTTCTAGCTTGTTGTTCCTAAAACATCTCTCTACCCAAATATTCTATTTCTCTCCATTCCAGGAGACTCTATGTCCTTTGGACCTCATTTTCTAAATTGCCACATTAAGAACCCAATTTCCATTACATTAGGTGGACGACCCTGCAGGGGTTGGAGCAACAATTTACACTTCTACTGAAACCCCCTTAGAGTTTTGGTTCCGTAGACTGGAGGAATAAAAAAATGTCTGGGTCTCTCTGGAGTATATACCAGAGGAGGGGGTATGGGAATGTGTCACTGTCTTAAGAGGTGAGGACGTCCTAAAGTGGTATCGCCTTAAAGAGAGCTATGTGCTTTCCAGTGTAATAAACCATCCAGTAACTGTGTCATGAAAAACATTCTTGTTAAACTTTGAAACATCCTTAACATGCCTTTCATACCAAAGAGTGAGACTTGTTTGTGTAAACTGCCATACTTTCGACAGCGTTTGCGAACACGCTCATGTACCTCTGCAGCCTTTGTATACAACTTGACATAATAAGTGGATGCTCTTGCAATGCATTTAGATTCCAGAAAGACATTTTATTGGAACCAGTGGAAGAGATTATAGGTTATATGTACATGTCTAATTTTCTATGTATCCGATACAGAAGAGGGGAAAAGTAAATGGGAGGAGTGCCACAAGCTGTATCGCTGCCTGACACTCTGTGTAGTGTTGTGACACTACTCAGGAAAAGACGGATTATACTCTTATCCAGCATATTACAGCATTACTAATAATAGATGTATAACCAGGGCATGCACTTGGCTTGGTCGTTAAATTCAGTTTCACCGAGATGGAAATCTGGTATTAGGTCTATAAATAGTACATAGATTACTGTAATTAGAGTATTACATAACATTATATAATACAATAGGTTCATTTTGTTTTATTATGTGTTGTGGTTTTTTTTTTTAAACTATTTCTTCCTAGTATTTATGTACCATGATTCAAGCGTATATTCAGGTGTTTCTGAAACATCAAAATGTATGAGTGAGTGGCAATTATCATTGTCACTTATGTTGCATCAGTAATATTATTACTACTATTAAGTCTGCGTCTAATGCTTGTTGACTAATGCTGTTTCTATGAAAATACTGGAAGACCTGCCAACTGGAACATATTTTTCACAGTATGATTCTTGTGCATAAATCAACATGATTATGTAAAATGAGTTACATGAATGAGTTGCATCATAGAAATTGTTGCCTAGTACACTCATGCTGTGGCAAAATGGTTATGCTTTTTGATGTGCATGCATAGTACAGTGAAAACATACAGTATATACCTGACATGCTTGGTATGGCAAAAAAATATCTATTTAAAGAATAGTTCCACTTTTTTGGACTTATGGGTAAAAGTGCGAAATATACAAAATGTCTATTTTAAAAATGCATCCCCTATCTTATGTGTAATCATTTGCTAGATGCATGCTCTGTAAGATGGAACCTAACCAGATTCTAAAGGTGTGGAGTAATGTACCTTAATGATCAGAATCTCTAAAGCGTGCTGGAAAGGCAACGCGTGAACGTTTTTTTGTTTTGTTTTGTTGTTTTTTTTGTCGTTCCCAAACCCCCCCCCATTTTCCCTTCTAAATGCATTGGTGTAAAATACCAGTGGAGTAGACTCTTTCTACACAGATTACCGCATCATTCCAAAGACTTTTCCTAGTTGTCTCAGATAGTATTATTTGTAGATCCACCCCCAGCTATCCACGTATGGATATCTTAAAGTGGTGTTTGGCCTAGATAAAGGAAGGTGTATACTAGGAGAGGTGGCATGGCATAGTGATTCAGAATATGTAAGGATAGCTCCATTTATGTGATAAAATTGAAGAAGTACTGTGAGTTGGGAAAGGGGAGCAGTTTATAGTAACATGAGAAAAGGATAAGTCAGAAATGGTTTAAATATAATGGAAAACAAATGTCTGTCATGAGTGGTGAATAAAGGTAAGAGATTAACTTCCTGTGGAGAGTAACAGAATTCCAAAAGGTGATCGCCTGGTTTGACGTTAAAAGAACACTCCTCTTAGAATGGTAATATCAAGAGGCCGTGCCCCATCAAAGTAATTTGAACTGAGCGGGCATTGTATACACTATAAATGCCTGTGAAAAAAGCTATTTAGGAGGTTTAGTACCTTCAACAGTGGGACATATAAAGCCAGCTTAGATAATAACATGCCCTTTGGGCATCAAGAGAAATCAGCATCAACAGTATTTTTGTGGAATTGATGACTGATCAGATTAATAACCTTCCTAGCATTATCAGAGGACTGATGGCCGCGGACAAAGCCTTCTAGACCTGGATGACTAAATATAGGTAGAATAGGAGGAGCCAAATCATGTTTGCTGCTTAAACAGAAAAAAAGCAAAACCTTTTTTTATTTAAATGACTAAACACCCTATGATTATTATAAAACTACCTTCATTGCCCATGCAACTTTCTTTGACTATAGGTTAAGATACTACCACTTTCTTTCTAGTAGACAAAATAATGCTAATCCTTTCTTTAATTCCACCAGCAGTGGCTAGACACATGAAACACCTTTCCCATTGGCAGGGATAACCTCCTGCATATTTTAAAACAGGCCTGTCCAACCTGCGGCCCTCCAGGTGTTGTGAAACTACAAGCCCCAGCATGCCTTGCCAATAGACAACCTGTTGATAGCTGGAGGGGCATGCTGGGACTTGTAGTTTCACAACATCTGGAGGGCCGCAGGTTGGACAGGCCTGTTCTAAAACATAATGCTTTACATTTTAAAGATGTTTAGTTAAATATTTTGAAATAACCAATAGACATAAGATATTTTCCCATGTATTCCTCGTGCCAAACAGGTTTCTGGAACCTAAATAGGCTTCCGCCCACTAGTAGAATGTCTTTAATAGCCAGTCCAAGTCTGCCTTAGATACTCTTAAAAGTCTATCTTACTGCTACAGTGTGCAGCCAGTTGATACACAATATAAACCTCTTACGTGTCTCTGCATAACTTCGGATGAAAGTTTTTAATTATAAACTTCAGTGATCTTAAAACTGCAGCTCCACAGTACAATTAAAACTACCGCTCTGCTGTTTAATTTTAATATGTTCTCTGTGTTTTGCTTCATTTATGGTATGTCTCATTCTCCTTGCATGAATTATTCCATTGTACCACCCCGAATTAGATGTTTTTCATAGTTACTAATGCTCTGACAAAGTGGTCAAACAGATAAAAAAAAGGTAACTTACTAACTGTAGTAGAATATGCACAAATCCATTTCTTTGAAGGACAAGGACATCACAACTAGCCCTCGTGTGACCATGTGTGTGTCCAGATGTGGGTAAGTACCAGGAAGAGACAGTACACCACAAAGTCCTTCTTAAAAATTTAGGTGGGACAGCCCTGATTTGAGGGGCCTGTTCCATCATTGGGCATATTTGTCCGAACTCACAGGAAGTTGAGAAGTGAGTGGGTGCTACGCACACCAGAGGCATGGTAGTTCAAGGGTGTTTTTGGGGGGAGAGAAGGGGATGGGGTTTGGAGGTGGAATAGCACCTAGTAGAATATAGAGAGATCAGGACAATATCTTGTGGTATTTATAGTTTGTGTATATACCAAGAACTGGGATTGTAATAAAAAATGTAGCCAGGTTGGTGAGATTGCATTGGAGGCCAAGTCTGACATTACTTACAGGTCATGCCAAACTAAGCAGCATATTCTATATCTGGAAACGTTCAGCCTTCTGCTGGCTCTGGTTCTTAGGGCATTGTTATGACATATGGCTACTGCTATTTAATGTGTGCACATTTTGCTTACGTTGAATTTCAGGGCTGCAAAGTGTCTTGGAGATGATTGTATAATTGAGGTCATCAATATGCCAGATAAATATATATGCATAGTTGCAATATTTTAATATATTTTCCAGCGACACTTTGCTGCTGAGTCAGTGCATCCAAGCAGGTTACATGTCATACTGTTACAGCGGAGCTTACAATCCCCATCACGTCATGTTTATTATTTGATAATATTGTTTTTTTTGTGTATTTTAAATACAACTTCTCAGAAAGTATGAACTTATTAAATCTTGAGAGTAAGAATACATGGTAAGAAGTACATCTAATGTACAGGATGCAAGGGATGTTATTGTGCAGTTGGTCAATAATGGAAACTAGGGGCATTCCAAGGAACAAACATTTCCCAGGACAACTTGGGACTATCCACAGAAATAAGGAACAATTGGCAACTATGTGCATGTTGTAGCATGCGATATGGGACATAGAAAGCTGTCTAGTTTATTAGAAGTTACTAAGGATCCCTATGACCATAGGCTGAGTGCTTTTATACAAGTAACGGAACGCCAATGTAACTGCTGATATGCGTAATAATAAAGTAGAGAGTATTAGTCTTTAGAAATAACAACACGGACATAGTGTGAGCCTAAGTGTCAGACCTAACAAGAATAAATATCTCAGATGTTGATTTGCAATGTATTTTTCTACAAGTTTCAGACTAGTAGAAAAAAAAAAAAAATCACCTATAAATACTTCTAAATACCTCCTGCTTTATGTGTAATATAAATATACTGAACTGTTTATTTGACCTCCTGAAACGTGGTATATTGGAAAAGAGGCGGGTGAACGTTTACTCGGTGCACTTAGGACAATGTAAGACAAAAAAATAATGCTTCTATTGGGAGAACTACGCTCTATAAAACCTTTGCTTTATCTTTTTACACAATGAAGTATTTGGTAAATGTTAAACATCAAAACACAGACACTCCTTGTCTTTCACATCACTATTCTTTGTTCAGCGTTATTTTATGTCAACACAAATGAGCATTTAACTGTATTTTCAGTCAATGCACCATATACAAGTCTGGGAGCTGTTTAAAGCATCACTTCTGGTATTTAGCAAATGCTCTATATTCTAGTTAAACATATCCTTTGTAAAGAATGGAGTAGGCGCGCAGGGCTATTATAGTCACTGTTCCACAGGATGCAGCAGAAAAGACTAGGTGGATCGCAAAGCCTGAATTAGTCACACACCCATTGTGAGGAACAGGGCTATCAACTTGGAAGAGGAACATATTGTACAGTGACTGAGCAATGTGAAATCAAGTTTCTCCAACTGTTTTGCTTTTTAGGCTGTGTGTTTACATCTTAGTAGTCAGAACCATCAGTTATATGACCAGTTTGGGAGCCCTCTCTTGCTTACATGAAATGTCAATGTTTTATGGTGGAGTACATAATAGCCACAAATGGACGTAAACACCACTTTCACATCGCAAATTCTAAATAAACCTACCCATTCAAAGTTCATTGAGTGGCACTGACTTCCTTACAGCAATGTTGATGAAGTTAACCATTGCAGGAAATAACATACCATAGACCATGTTTTTATTAAAATCTAAATCCAAACTTCAGCCACCAAACTAATGACTTTAAGCCCTGGACTATTCTTATTGAGCTAAAAAAAACACAATTTGTCTTTGGTGTTAAAAATAACAACCCACCACACCTGGAAAATGTAGATAAGAATGATATAGTTAATGCTGTTAATCTTTATTGTTCATTTATTGGTTGTTCTGTCTGGTCTCAAAAAAAGACAGTGGTGGATAACAGTTTGCACATGTGCAGTAACACACAGCAACAAATCACATCTGCTTTGATTGTCTAAACTGCACGACATCAGCCAAAGTTAATTGTGTTATTAAACTTCCAATGCCTGATAACTAATTTTGCAGTCTGCATTTCTTAATAAAGATATTTTTTCACCTTTTTCTTTTTCTTAAGGTTGATACGAAAAATACACAAGAAAGGAGAAGGAAAAGAAATGGCTTTATTTCTGAAAAAGACACATCGGAGCCACCAACTCTTGTAAGACTTCTAACGTTGAACTGTATAGTTCAACGCTATTTCAGCAATTAATTGCACAACCTTTAGTTATGATACTGCAATAAGCATAACATAGTAGCCATATATAGGACAGCTATATTCTAATAATTGATAGTCGTTGGTACAAACATACCATGCAGAATTATGAAAATAAAAGTGTACCACAATAAAAAATATTGCCAAACTGCCACATGACAGGGTTCCTGCTCCATCAAGCTTAAACGTGTATTAATAGTTTACCATTTTTAATCTTTTAATCATAAATTTGTGTAACGATAAATACAGCTTTGTATTCAGGCCCACACATGAGGCCTGACATATAGTGAACTGCGGCTTATTTGTCCTGCAGTGGTGGCACTTGAGTGGAAACAACATTATTGGTTTAAGAGAAGGAAGGATCTAGTGCATTATAGGGAGACAACCTTTACAAAGTGAGTCAACAGTATCAAACAGGCTAGTTAAAGAAAAGACTTGAGGGTACTGGCCTTGTTAAAACTAGCAGTTGACTTCTGGTGTAGCTCATTAGCTTTAAAATAGTGTTTAGTAATGATTCCACTAATTGTGTGTTATTGTAGAATGTGAAGAATTGCCCAAAAATATATATTATTGTCTACCTTTTTTGTTTTTTCTTTTATAGTTAAACAGAGCTTTTCTCTCCAGCTCTAGCTTTAGATAGGCTTGCTCCAAAAGTGGATCCGGATAGCTATGTTCTCTGAATCTCTGTAGGAAATTGATTATAGCTTAAACATATCAAATTCTGTGCAATTCCTGTCTCTTGTGAAAATCGAATATTACACTTCCAGCTATCCTGATGACAACACTTAAATTTCAGATGGCTATTGCTATCCACCACCTTCAAAATAAAAATAGATAATATATATATAGCTATCTATCTATCTATCTATCTATCTATCCATGATATTCGTTTTAGAAATAGCCGATTAAAGATAATTTTTCGTACCATTCTAACTAATATCATCAAAATATCACTTATACAAAATAACATTTTGTCTAAATGGATTGTTATCATAAATATGGGGTTTTCTCCCAGTTTGCCCATATATACATTTGTATGATATGGCACAAAAATACTGCCCATTGCTGTGCTACATATTTGATAATGAAATATAAGCATTATAAAGTAATAGTGCCCCAGCAAAAAGTATATTTTCTAAAATAAAATAAAAAAAATTCTTTAATGGGGCAATTTTGAATCATTCTTTAAAAATACACCAATTTCCTCAATTCCCTTTTCTTGAGGAATTGAGGTATAAAGGGATTGTGCATCAATTGTACACCACACATAGCTCCCTTTCCGTTAAAAAAAATATTCTAAAATTTGTAAAACCTATGTAGAATCTTTTTTTTTTTTTTGTTTATATTTTGTTTAACATTGTGCAATGAAAAACTTAACTAGCAATTAAATAGCTGTGACACATTCACCTATTCCTCCTCTGATTGGTCAGAGCAGGGGTGCTTTGACTATACTTGCTATTGATCTGTTTGAAGTCCTCTAAGTTCTTACAGCTGGTGTAAATGTCAGGGTGATGGTGTACAAAGCTGTTTTGATACTATTATCTACTACAAAACTTTACATACAAAGAAGGGTTGTTAATAAAGCATTGTATGACCTGTATATAATATTTCACCTATAAGTGGGATAACTTGAAGGAAAGGAGAGGAGGGACAGTTAGGAGGTATGTAAAGTATTCCTCTTTGTTGGGCTTAATTATGTCTTATCATGTTTTTTACAGCACCTCTATTCTGTACCCAAAGACAATCCACCATCAGGAGTGAGTTCCCATGGAGTGGTTTATGGTGTTGTGCAAAGGGCTGAAAACAGCCATAAGAATGAGGTTGTTGTATATGAATGGTCATCTCATCAACTGAAGGAAGAAATGAATTATATTAAAGATGTAAGTAAATTATACATGGTTGTGTCAACATTTTGTACTCTGTTTAGTGTAACAAATGCTAGGTCGTGCTGGTATTGTTCTAGTATTAAAACTAGACCCAATGTCTAAACCACGACAATGGTAATATCTAATAATGTCTGTCTGCATTGTTTCATGTACAGTGCAGAAAAACCTCCCAATGATGTGGTAATAGTGGCATGGATAAGCATCCTTAACCAATAGATGTTGAGGATAGATAGAACATACAAATTCAGGAATAAAAATTCTACTATTGCTGACATGTATATACAATTCTTGTCACTCTACAGGTAAGAGTAACATTGGAAAAAATAAGAGAGAGAATGTTTGGAGAATATGATGATATGAAAGAGAAAATAAAACATCTAACACAAGAAATGAAAGTAAGTATTTGTTTTATTTACTGATTAGTTTCTCTTAAAGGAAAGTGGTTAATTAGTAAATTAGCATTGACTCATTAAAGCATTATATCAAGAATATATGTCAAATGAAGGTGTAAATGTGATTCATTTATTGGACAATCAAGTGTCAAACTTTCTAACTCTGTTTTCTCCACTCAAATTGAATATTAAATATTCAGTTCTCCTATATAAAATACAAAATTAATAAACCTTTCTCCACACAATAACGGCAGATGTAAATGTTCTTCCATATGCCATAATGTCTTTTAGCCATGTTATTGCATGCATATGTAGAAAGTATATTTTAATGACTTTCTCCTGCAACGTTTTAGCAATCCCACCCAAGCAAGTGTCATATTTTCTACAATATCCCCCCAATATATCTCTATCTAACACATGCCGATGAGCAACAAACTAGCATATTTTTAAATCGCCGTTTTACCTGTTTTCAGGTTTCATCTGCGCAGCAAGAGTATTTGGAGAACCACTCCCAGGCACAAGCTTCAGCCTTGGACAGCTTTGGAGCAATTAATAGTTCTCTGAATGCTGCATCAATAGAAACACAGGTATGGAATGTTAATGTAAGAGGTAGTATAACCATTCCAGCATATATGAAAGAAGGTGATATGTACTATGACTATAGTGTAAACTATATGGTATGACTGCTGTGTGTCTCTGTTTTTGCAAGTCCATCTCAGGTTTGTAATGCTAATAATCTTTAACTAAAATTTAAATATTCCCTTAAGAGACGTACCCAATTCCATAGATATTGACAGCTTTAATGATATATAGACCCCTTTTCAGACTACCTTGCAATATATATGGAATAAGTTAGCCATTAAAAAATGTTCGTTATAATTATATTCATCTTTTGTGGCTTCTTCTGTGAAATTAATGCACTGCCCAACATGGTCGCCTAATGGTAGTGTAAATTGGCTAGTGGGAGCCTAAACCACTGAATGAGTGACACTCGGCGTCATTATAACTTTGCCCCCAAAAGGCCTGGTATTTGTATTAGGAGCATGGCCACTCCATTTGGCTTGGTCAGAGATGGTGTCTAGATAGGTCATGGATGGGCCATAGTTTGTTCATTATTTTTTTTATTTTTGATTGTTGGAATTATAGGGGTTTTTATGTTTCAGATGACTCTGTCAAGTTTACTAGATATATAAATCTAGTAAAGGAGTTGGAAAATAAATGAACAAACACTTCATATACTGAATAGGGTGTCTGCTTGCCATGAAAATGTTCTGCAGTTACAGAACATCTAAATGGCATTATATACTGTAGTAATGTAGTTACAAAAGTTTCAAGTACTAAAACTACGGATCTCCTTTTTGTTTATATATATATATATATATATATATATATATATATATATATATATATATATATATATATATATATATATATATATATATATATATATATTTCACTGACTAATACAGCATCAAAGTTCAACCTAATAAAAGTTATAAATGGGAATATATAATGTGGCAAAATGCATACGCTACAGTGCAAGCCCTCTTTAGATGACAGGACATTCTTATGTTTCCCAGAAAGCTTGAAATGAAGGTAATGTTTTATGCCAACTGATGGAGACTACAAAGGCTGAAACGGGTGTATATGGGTAGAAATAATGGTTTCTAATTACTTCTGTAGTGTTCCTATAGTTTGCATGAAATACACCATGAAGCTAAAGGCAGAATGTGTTCATTTTCAGGTCCCCGCTCTACCCCATAGTTTAAGGTTTCTCCTATATACAAGTTTTATGTGGGAACAACTTTCTATCTTGCTGGGAAATATTTGCACTTTTTAAAATGCTGAAGGTGCCAAAATAATTTATATCGCCTCCTAGCTATAAATAGGGGTTATTTTCCATTTAAACAGAAACTAATAAAAATGAACAGAAATATTTAGCACAATGTGTCAGGGCACCTTCTTGTTATATGTATCACAAGAATTTAGGTGTTCTATGAGAAATGTTTTAAAAACTGAAATATGTAATGGCATACCTGCCTACTTTTTGGATTAGCCCTCCAGGAGACCTCAGAGGGGTGGTCCAAGGCACAAGTGTGGGGCTTGAATGACAATGTGATTTGCATCATAACTGGCTATCCACAATAACAATTGTGTCATCAGGAAGAGTGGGCCAGGTCATCATGACGCCACTTACACTGCAACATTTCAGGACTAAGTAAGCGGGATCCAGGAGGACTACTGTCACAACATCAATAACGTTAGCTGTATGATTAGTCTTAAGTCCCAGCAGAATTATTGCCTGTCTTCATTTCTGTTCTAGAAAACACTAGTGGATATGACCCTGGAACACTGCAACATGAAGGATGAAGTGAAGAACTTGCAAAATTCCTACAGCGAGTCCTTGGATAAATTGAAAGAAAAACAGTGTTTGTTGGAAGCTGCACAAGCTGAAAACCAGTCATTAAAAATTAAGGTAAATACAGGTGCCTGCTGGGTAATAAACTTTAATGTGTGGTGTAGGTGCTCTAGTAAAATATGCTGAAGTTTACTTTATCCCTGTGAACATCAAAGAGGTTTCCTTATGATTGCGGAGACATTGATATATTGTAAGCATAACCTATCCAAACTGAAACCAGTTGCACAAACAGGGTTCCCTCTGGTCACCATTTTCAAGCCTGAAAAACAATACACAGGAATCGCTTCACATAAGGCTAACACTGCATATGAATACAATTAATCAGTTATCACCCATATTAGTGATCTCTTGATAATATTTTGCAGTTCACTTTTGAAATTTCCACTGCGGAATTATCCCTATTATTTTTATTCTGCATGATCTACTCCCTTATTATAACCTAACCACACCACAGAGTGAAATGAATTAACTCCACAATCGCCTGAACATTTCATTGAGCGTGTGTGTATGTCTGAGTGTGTGTGTGTGTCTGTATGTGTATATATAATGTATTTAATGTATCTTTGCAAACATATGTATAGCTGTTTTTGTTTTTTACACGTGTTATAATATGCTATGTATATCGCACTTATATGTTTGAGATGATTGCTATACTATTTTATTTAAAGCTGCCCAACCATGCACAAGTAATTGGCTCCTTCCCCTCCATGGAACCCAGGGGTTGCTTCTAGCAACTGTTTTTCACAGGGCTCCGTGGTTAGTGTCTCAGCCTCCACTGAAAAAACAGGGCTGTGTGATGCTGCATATGGGTGGAGAGGAGTGGGTAGGAGGACCAATGAGAAGATACAATCACAGATATTGAGGCTTCTGATTGGTGGTTCTTCTTGCGCCTACTTTCTGCAGCCATTTTAAAGTGGTGAACAGAATGTTTCACTTTATGTTGCTATAGAGCTTTCATCTCTCCTCATATTCTCCTCATAATAGCGAAGTTTAAAGCATCCAGGAGTCCTTTTCCTGAGAATTTAGAAATGATCCTAATGGGGTTTTTTTTCTCCTTTTAATTTTCCTTATTAGATCGAATCTTCTCAGGAGGCCAACGCTAATGTCATGAGAGAGATGACACGAAAACTCTACAGTCAGTACGAAGAGAAAATACAGCAAGAGGAGCTTAAATATACTGCAGAAAAAGAAGTTCTCATTGTATGAATCTTAATAAGCAATTAAATATGTCTGTATTTAACTGTTTCTTCATTGCTAGAAACATGTTTTCCTGATATCACCAATAGGAAAGTTTTTCGCACTATGTAGTCTAATTAAAAATTCCTTTTGCACCGAAAAGTATAATTTCATGTAATTAAAAAATAGCTTTTTTACTGCAATTAACAAAGCAGGTATTGCAGCAGTATAAGTCACTTGTGATACTTGATAAATAAGCTCCCCCATGCAAAATAATTCAGATATTTAACAATAGCAAGGTTATTGCTGTCGATAATGGGTTATATGAGGTGTAACTTTGTATATATGTATGTATATTTGATACATTGGTCCCTATATTCTTCTGTTTATTTCATTACAGTAACATTGTTCTATACTTATTCCAATTGTGAGTGAAATGTGTTAAACGCCACATATATATGTAGATATATAGTGACTCTGACAAGACCTCTGGCATGCCTTGTATAAAACAACCAAGGCAAAAATCGCAAATAGTGTGAGGTTGAGACCGAGATCGAGGAAGAATAACTGTGAGTGTAATATAGGTAGAGGCCTCTCATAAGAAGTATTGTTCTCATTTACCCTGTGTCACGAAAGTCCAGCCTGTCCCAGAAACAGCAATCTGAACAGCTGTCCGTGATTGGCGTCACCTTAGTCACTTAGCAATGAATACACCTTTTCTGCCACCATGAAGGATTTACTATGGTGTCCTTATGTTCACCAAAACCACTTATTAATGTTTCACACTTAAATCACATACACATGTAGCATGAGCCTCACTGGGCTTCATAAGTTCACAGAGAACACACTAGATTAAATGTATTTAATCTGAAATATGTTTCCAAGGCTTAGTTACAAAAAAGTTAATAAGACATACAATAAGTTGCACAAATGAGTTTCAGAAATAAAATAGCAAATAAAACCAGTCACTCCTTATTAGTTAAGACTTGGTGTGTGTGTGTGTGTGTGGGAGCACAATTGAGAAATATGGGACATTTCAGTTTTTATAGACCCCCTTATGAAAATGCACAATGTAATGTCTAAAGCAGAATATTTTAACCCCTTCCCACATAGCTCTTCATCACCACCTTAGGAATGACATTTTCAATTAAATCAGATTGATCAGAAAATGACACAGAGCTTTCAAAGTAAATTATCTATCACGAAGATATATGTTGGCACCTCAGAGGATCTTTCACCTCTGCTTCTGCTTGAGTGGCTAGATGGTTTACAACTTTGGGGCTTCAAAACTCCTCCGAGATGCTTAACTATCCATAGGCCTGGCTAATTTCAAAAGACTCTTGGTCAATTGCACAGGTCACTTAGGTCAGTCAGCAAAGCATTCTTCGAGAGGTAACATAAAATATTCACATTGTCATACATGCATTCAACAGAAAATAATTAGTCATTAGATATACTACATAATCGTCATTTCTGGTGTCATTTCATTCATACTTGCCTACATTCTGGTAGGCTCCTAAACTTTGGGTATTTCTCCCAGACTGCTGGCAGAGCATACCATTCTCCTGAATCCTGCCTAGTGAAGTGGGTGGAACTGGGGCTTCAATGAAGCATTTACGCCATTTTGGCTACTCTCCCGCATTTCAGGTTTTTGGCTCAGGTGTGGGGCCAATGTGACTCAATTTACAGTGCCATGTCCCCATACACTTGCTTCATGATCTCCCAGAGGGGAGATAATAAAAGTTGGCAAATATTATTTTATTGCTATGCATAGATCCACTTGGGCAGCCAGATTAAACTAAGTCTATATTTCCTAGACCACACTCCCAAAGGACACATTCAATTTTCCACACCTGTGTGTTTCCAGTCTGTGTATGTTACCCATTATAAAACATCATTGATATGTTGTTTATTTAAAGGGACAAACACAACAGTACCTGAAAGCTATTGAAGATGCTAGTGAGACGGTTCGAATTGCAGAAACTAAGATAGAAGAAAGAGATGCAAAGATTGTAGAACTTGACAACCTGGTCCAGCGGATGCAACAGGTACCAGCATTAATATTCCTAAACCCTATTCACATACTGCATACATTTCACTGTGTTTGTCATGCTTTTATATGTACATACATAAATGATATGTACTGTGAAGTGTATACTGCAAACAAATGTCACAATATAGTATTGTTTGCAGGAACGAGAACAACTTCAAGTACAACTAACAAGACATGAAGAGCGAATACAGAGACTTGATGCAAAGATGGAGATAACCTCATCTGAGAGGGCAAGGTAAATATTTGTACTTCTATATTGTCATTTAGGGTAAATTCAGTTAATTTGTGTCAGCATGTTTTTCCAGTTATATAGCTCTTTTTTTATTTTTTAGTACAGCAGTGTATTCTGTATGTTTGCCCTAATTTTGGATTGTTTCCTTTTTGTACACTATTTAGACTGGGAAAACCAAACCATGCATCATGTAACGACCGCTTAAGTTCCACATTAATAATAGAGTGCGATTTATTCTCCAAGAAAATGTATTATTGTATTACACAATATATACCAATTGTCATGGTACCTTGTGCATATCAAGTGTCCTAAAGAGAAATGCTGTATATAAAATGTGTGTTTGCAATAGATACATATTGTAGCCAGAAACATTAATAACAGAAATACCTAGTCACTGTATAAATGTATAGATCTGAAAACACCTAGATAATACCTGGTTATTTTATTCTCATTTAAGTATTTAATTTGTTCTTCTTGCTTCTCTCAGGACCCAGAATTTAGAGGAAACTGCAAACAATTTACGAGAGCGCATTAAGCATCTAGATGATATGGTTCATTGCCAGCAGAAGAAGGTGAAGCATATGATTGAAGAGGTGAGAGTTACCAGAATACAAGTATATGAGACACATCTGAGATAAAGAGAATCTAGTTGGAGGGTTGTCAGCCTTTTGGTTATTGGGGACTTGATTTTGATGCTCTGACAAACAGGGTGCTATTCTGCACTTCAATATTTCTTGTGACCATTCGTGTAGATTATTGGTTAAAATGTTGTTGGAAAGTCTCTGCTACCTATAGGACACTGATCTCTTACATTCAGCAGACTTCATACCTATATGGTGATCAATGCCAGGGAAGGCCCGGTTTAACATTTGTGGTATCTGTATAAAAGCATGTAGCAAATAAAATGGATAATGTATATTCTCTGCTGCCAAGTTTGTGTACTCCAGGAGAAGAGCAAGCACACAAAACATTAGAACATTAAAAATCTTAGATGATGCACTGCTGTCAGGAACTTAATGGCGGCATACTGCCTGAAGCCCAAGGCTGTGTAATCTTTCCACCAGTTGACAGAGTGCAGTAATATGGAGTATAGAATACATGGCTAAGATTATACCACATTTCATGTTGGCGTTGCAGCAAAAGTGAATTTCCACCCATATGAAGAGCCCTATACATCTTAAGATACATCCGCCCCAGCATCAGAGGAATATGTGCATGGTTTTCAACAAGTCATCAGCGAGTATTTGCACCTGCCCTATAGCAGGTACAAAGATGTACCTCCTAACAGGCGTATATGAATGTTTCTTGTGTAAACACTTCTTTACTGTACTTGAGCAACATTAGAATGTTGACGGGCTTAAGTTCCAGAACTGAGTAAGTCTACATAAGGGCATAGCTCGCGCCTCCATTCTGGGTATGCCCAGAGCAATTTCACTTAAGATATTCTACACAAACTGGCGTATGTTCCACTCTCCATCAGCTCCAATATGCGCATATGAAGCGCCATTGGAAAAGTCATCGTTCTCCACATCAACAACAAAACTGAACCCGCTAAACAAGAAACATTGTACTGTAACATCTATTGTGAATATATTAATAAGATTTTCTATTGGGCAATGCTGTTAAGGGGTTTTATAAAACAAAGCAGAAAACATCAAGTTATCAAAGTCTGTTTCTTTTATTTTAGATTGAGCTTTTAAGGAAAAAGGTCCACTACAAGGACTTACTTATTCAACAGCTTCTGGAAAGGACAGCGATTCTGGAAGGAGAGGTAAGAAGAAAACTACCTTTCATATGCAACGTGTACATATTAATAGAATGTGGATGGTAAATATACCCTAAATGTGTAGAGAATATGAAAGCTATTCTTTATATTGTTTGGCAAAATGTATTCATTTTTTATTTTATTGCATCTTAAAATATGCATAGCAATAAAAACAAGTAAACGGAGTTAATACCCCTATTCTGAACATTTTACTCCTAGTCCCTGTTACCAATTTGCTCATTTATGAATGCAATGCAAGCTGTATTTTATGTATTAACATAAGTTATTGCATCTAACAAAGTGATTAATGTCACCCTCAGTAATGATTTATAATGTATACTAGAAAAGTATGACTTTGTGTTATCAATCACCCCCTCCTCCGATTTCTACTCGCTGATCTGACGTTCAGCCTTGAAAGTATTGAGGAAGTAAATGTTATCAGTGGGAAAAGCGCTGTTTACATTGGCGATGTTCAGGGCCGGTGCTAGGGTTCTCAGCGCCCTAGGCAAAATTTCAAAATTTAATTTTCAAGCTATGTGGGAGAAAAATTAATATTATTTGTAACTTCATGCTCTATCTTTGATTTAAAAACTATGGTGGATAAAATAATTATTTTATTGGTACGTCATGCTCTATTATTGACTTGAAGCAAGTCAAATATAGAGCATGAGGTGCAATAAAATAATTATTTTATGCACCATAGTTTTTAAGTCAAACATAAGGCATTAAGTGCAAAAAAAATCAAATACCACCCCCAACATTTTTTTTTACTCCACACTTGGGCTTTGGGTACCCCATTTTTTAGAAAATAAAATTAATAATACCCAAAAAAAAATAAAATTAAATATACTTACCGTTTTTGATGCTGAAGGCTGGTCAGATGCAGGGAGCCTCTTCCTTAATGGCTGCCCACCGCTCCTCGTCGTCTTTACAGCAAAGGAGAGGGGTGGAGCAGCCGGGTGCATGCTGGGAAGGGAGGGAGGTGTTGGGTAAACTTTATTCACACTGTCTGTCTGTGACAGACAGTGTGATACTACAGCACAGCAGGCGCCGCCGGGTAAACACATGTCACCTGATCACTGACGTCAGTGATCAGGTGTACAGCCCGGGCGCCTCTTAAAATAAAAATTGACAGTCGCGGCGGCCATTGAAAAAACAGCGGCGGCACCCCGCCGCCGCTGTACCTCTCGCCCACTTCTCTCCGCTGACTAGATTTTCAAATCTAGTCAGCGGCGTCCTGCAGGACCCGGCGCCCTAGGCAACTGCCTAAGGTTGCCTAATGGGAGCGCCGGGCCTGGTGATATTACAAGGCAAAATTACACAAATGGACACACATCCTATTCAGATTCTAGAACGTGAACATCCCAGTTTCATTAGTGTAACTTGTAAACAAATCAGAACTCCTTTTTTTTTTATAATTCTGTTCATTTCTGTTATACACTTCTATGTTTGCATACTTCTTTAACACTTTTAATACAGTTTTTTGTTTGTTAAATCTTTGGCTTTGTCCTTTGCATTTGGCTCAGCAATGTGGGTGAGCAAACACAAGTCTCAGTTCTAGATCCCAGTGTGTAATCAAATAATGAGTAAAATACTACAATAAAGTCATATTTGATTATGGCTAAAGCATGCACATCTGTTTAGCTTATATATGATACCAAAACATTAAATACGTATGTCCCCGTTCTCTGAGATTTTTAGATACTGGCACTTTCTCATAGTAGCTAAGAATTAGCAAAACTATAAATTCTCTGAAATTTGCTTTATTTAGATTGCATTGCTCGGCCTTTCCAATATAGGTAGCATTGTATGTTTAGGTTTGTCACAGTCCATCTACACTTTTATCTAACAATTAGTCATCTAGACGACCGAAAGGTTGTATCTTGTACTACAGAACACAAGGACATCTTAGCGATGACTGTGATTTATATCATATGAGCTAACGGGTCATTTAGCAGTATTTGAATCGTTGTAAAGATGGTTATTAACTTTTCTTTACAATTATTAACCCCACTTAATTTGTTCCTGAGATTCCTTCCGTTACTAACCCCAATAAGGTACTAAACCCACAAGAAGTGTGGTTATAAGTTGTAGAGGATTCTGATCTCTACGTTGTGGTTTACCTTCAATGTCACAATTGTTCTGTACTTACCAAATCTTTCTCTGTTAAAATTTGTGAGACCACATCTTAAGCCACTGACTTGCAGGAATATATAATCTGCCCTTTTAGCGCCAGTGTATGTTATCACCAAACTTTATAAAACCTCCTTTGCCTGTGTAATTCTCACACTGTCCAAAAAAAAAGACATAGGGAAAAGCATTCCCATCATCAAAGAACTTTCCTGATATTCCGCAGATATAATACAGTGCTACCGCTTGCTATACTAGAAAGGTGAAAATTGTTGTAATTCAGTATTTCACTTATATGTATAAGTGCCTTGTACATTGTTTACTTCAACTGTATATTAAGACTTTATGCATCAGGCCAGGTGACTGAACCACCAGTCATACTAATTGAAAGAGAGAGGGAAGTGGTTTCATTTTCCAATACAAAGGGTCTTTTCAGCTTGTCCAATCCTCAAGGAGAGCGTGCTACTGATGACTGGCCTAAGTGCAAGCAAATAGTGCTGGATATAAGAATTCCACTTGACTGCATCCCTTTCCCATAACCCATCACTGAAGTCAGCCAATACTCTCACTGCAGATTCATTATCCTACAGTGAGGGGTGCTGGCTGATATTGGTCTCTGCCATCATGGAGGAGAAAGGTTTTGAATAAAGTGAGAGCCATGTGCGCCAGGTACTGTGCTGCACTCCATGGTAAACAGAGGGTGGTACAGGAAAGGATTAGTATTGAATTGGTGGATTTCAGCTATGGTCCAAGAGAGAAACCAGAGATTTCTTTTAATTTTTTTTTTTTTTTTTAGTTTCTAGGGAGCAATTTTACACTGATGATCCCAAGGGCAACGGAGGCCATTGATATATGCAATGTGTTTTTATTAAGCAATGAAATCATTATGGATATGGATAAGGAAATAGAGCAAGCTGAAATCATAGACACTGACCGTCCTACATTTATAATCCACCAACATCCAATGTTCCTCATGTTCCCTACAGCTGTTATAATAATCATCATGTATCCAATTATTAGTGAGACATTGATTAGGTCTTAGGTGTTGCACAGCAGGATATTAAATGGCTCTAGAGAGCTAATTAGGATACTATTAAAGGGATACATACATCTCGTATGCTTACATTCACAAGGTATAATTTAGGTTTTTCGAGCCATTTCTAGCTTTTAAAAATACCGGCGAGTGACCCATCACAACTCAAAACTAGGCTGTATTTTACATTCCCCTTTCCCCTTCCCCACAGCACAAATGGCAAATTTTAGAGTTTGACAAATTTTGCGCACAAATTTAGGCATAAAAATATAGTCATAAAAGTTTCATTACCCTATTCATACACAAAATAACGTACTGAAGTGGCACATACATGAGACAGTGTTATTAATGAATACAAGTTGCATTTCCCATATGAAATGTATTGAAATACAACCCCCCCCCCCCCCCTCCACCCACATCTGCGGCAGTCCAAATGTAACAAGGCTGTGACTGTAATGAATGAAGTATTTTGAGCTGAGGGGTCAAAGCAGCCAGTCATAAGTGGCTTGATAGCGCCAGTGCTGTCATTATCATCAGCACGTATCATTACACCAGGCCTCCAGTACCCCCAATAGATCCACTTCCTAAGAAGAGTACCTGGGAATGTATCCACAGAAATGGACCCCTGTCCAACTCTATATGGGGCACAAAATGTTTTTCCAAGATGCACATTTTGCACATGGTAGCTGGAATTGCTTCTAACTCTAAATTGGCCTCAATGAGAGTACAAAACCGTAATCTCTCACATGATGGACCTTGACACCGTTTTGTACTACTGGATTTTGTCTTCTGTGCCAGTCTTGACCAATATAAAAAATATTTGTTCTGTAGTGTTGATGTACACACACAAGCTAGGTTTTGGAGATGAATCGCCTCTCTAAATCCAAGAACTGCAAAAGACTGCTGTGACTCTTCCAGTCAGCTTTATTAGCAGAACTGCATGGGTCCCAGACATGTCAGACAGAGACTTTTCTAACAGGTTTAAAGGCTAACAAAAAACAAAATTGAAATGTATATACATGTAAATAATGGACGCTATTCACACTTGACTAGCCATCGGAGGTTTTTTTTTTTTTTAAATAAATTAAATTACTATGGAGTATTTTCTCCTCATTTATTACAAATGAAAAAACACCACAGCTCTTAGCTCAGTGATGGCTAACCTGTGACACTCCAGGTGTTGTGCAACTAAAAGTCCCAGCATGCTTTGCAAATAGATAACTAGTTGATAGCTGGCAAAGCATGCTGGGGCTTGTAGTTTCACAACATCTGGAGTGTCACAGGTTAGCCATCACTGTCTTAGCCGATGTACAAGATGTCCAAATAGCAAAAGGATGTTGGCTTTTTTTTTTCTATGAAACAGATATGATAATTGCTCTAGGGTCACATGTTTTTAGTGGAAGAGAGGGACTTAATTTGGCAATTCATTATTATCAGGCCCATATTTACATTTGTTTGCTCACTAAAGCCACTATTTGTGCCACCTCACATCCTCAACCCCTCTCAGGTATAGTTAGCCATAGTTACCTCAACTGTATCCTATGTGAATGACTAAATAAAAACATTTATTCAGATCATAGTTAAATATTTATAATATGGAAATAATATTCATATATACACAGTAGTGATGTGCAAGTGGGCAGAGTGCGGCTCGTGCTGCCCTAAGCACGTGGCCTATACAGTCTTTCCACAAATCCGGCACTGATTTATCATGTTATTTTTAGAACACCACTAATTCCGCAGCGCTGTACAGAGAACTCGCACCAGTCTCTGCCCCATTGGAGCTTACAGTCTAAATTCACCACACACACAGACTAGGGTCAATTTGATTGCAGCCAATTAACCTACCAGTATGTTTTTGGAGTGTGGGAGGAAACCGGAGCACCCGGAGGAAACCCACGCAAACACGGAGAGAACATACAAACTCCAGACGGATATGGCCATGGTTTATGTATTAATATTTGTATGTATAAGATTTATGTATTAAATGGTCACTATGAATATATAACCTGTGCAGCTGGTGACTGTAATTAGGTCTCTGAGTCCCTTACCAGCAGTCACACAAAAGATTTCCAGGGGAGGAAATTCCAGATTTTCTTTAGACAGGAATTGGGCACAGCATGACTATCCTGGAGGAGTACATAGCTAGCAGCTTAATTGCTACATCTGCTTTTGTTCAGATATATTCCTGTTAACGTATATATGTGTGAATATGGCAGCTGCATTCTAGGCCACTGACTTGTGACATTACCAATCATCCACCAATCATTGGGTATACTTCTTTGTACGAATTCAACAGTCCTCTACATGGCAAATATGTTAACTGGGGGACTGCAAGCACTTAGAATCAGGCAGCTGAATTGCCCATGAATGATGTAAAATAAATAAATGACTCATTCTTGCCTAATCAGCATTTTTGAAGCTGAAAGCTGTGCATAGACAAATATGATATTAGATTTTGCACGTATAAACACTAAAATTATTTATCTGCACTTCCACTGCAACCTGCAAAATAAACTATTCTTGTAACTGCAACTTTTACAGTCTAAAGTGATGCAAATATAGGACAAAAAGCTCAAATGACAAAGCATACCACACCAATTATATTTTATGCCACACATTGTGTGTGAATCTACCAATCTGCACTGTATGCAGAATATTTCTGTAAGCATAATAATGAATGGTAGACTCTGGCAGCAGGTTTAGTAATACTTTTATAAAAACACATAAAGACCAACCATATTTATTTGTTGAAACAAAAGATTACCACTGCACAAGGTAATTGCTACTCCAAATTATCGACTATGATTGGAAGGATAGCTATCGCCTAAATAATATTTGTCAGACAGTGCACCCACACATTGTAATACAATTGTATATAATGATAAAAAGAAGAAAGAAATAAAAATGTCCTTAATTGGGGCACTCAGTGATTCCAATTATATTTCTTTATTGTTCAAATTAAAAATAAAACCTACATATTTCCTACCTGCATAGCCAATTGTTAGCGAAATATTTAAAATAAATATACAGTGACTAAAGTGCATAAGTGAATTAAAATAGCAATAGAGAATTTCTATGCCTCGCTACTATGTATGAAATACATTACTCCAATATAATACAATATTGTGTCTCTCGTTGATCGCATTTATAATGAACTACTCCAATATTAACTGACTTCCTTATTATTCATAAACGTGAAAGATTATCATATAATAGCTTTTTATTGCGGGTATAGTTCTATAATACGGCAATAAACCTCTAATACTGGGGACATAGTAACGGAGTACTGAATTACTGTATTAGAATTATTTTAAAGAATACATATCCACTCTCCCAGAACTTGGATTAATATACATCCAGCCCACCTTGATAATAGGTATCACTTCTAGTATAATGCTTTGATAACATTTTTTTTGTAATATAATACTAATCCTTTTATACAGGTTTTAAAAAAAGTAAAGGATTAGTATTGAATTGCTGGATTTCAGCTATGGTCCAAGAGAGAAGCCAGAGGTTTTATTGCTGCTGGACCCGAAAAGCCCTGGCAGTGAGTGGCTGGAATCTAATGACAATTGGGGTCCCCAAGATGCACATAGGGAAGTGTTACAAAGTAGCAGGAAATAAATAGAACTGCACGTATAGTAGAATACATTACTTGTGCAATCAGAATAATAACGTGTACTTCATATTATTTTCAATATCAGATAATGTACTGTATGTAAGTTTTAAAATAAAAAAAAATGGATCCCATCCTGAACTGTTTGACATTCCTTTTCAGAATACAGAATTACAAGACAAGATGGACTACTTGATGGCAAACCAGCCAAAGGATAGCACAGAAACTAAAGATGTTGCAACATCATATGAACTTCCACATGAGTATGTGACGTGTTTCTTAAATGTTCCGTAAAGCTTACTATCCATTTACAACCTAGTTAACTAGAATAAACCACTGCTTCATATCAGAAAAGTAGATATAGGTTGACACTATCAATGATTATATTGGCTGCCTGGCTAATTGCCTAGGTTAAGTGAGTATGCACTTCTAAATAAGTCTTAGGAGCATATTCAATTGTTGGCATTACAGCCAAAATTAACGCGCCCTGCGCACTATTACCGTCATTACGGTAATATTGCGTGTAAATACCGGTATTACGGTACTTTTCTCGCTGGATTCCAGCTCGCGGCTCAGGGAGCTGTGAGCTGAAATCCAGCTTACTATTACCGTAATACCGGTAATAGTTTTTCCGCAGCGGAAACCGCAGACAATTGAATATGCACCTTAATGTGCTAAAGTTCCAGATTGGTTGCAGTGTGTTATTAATCCATATAATGATCGCATTTTGCACTGTAATTAAGGTTAGCAGCCCCACAAGAACAATGAGAAAAGATAAGGCATGTAGTCTGAAAATATATCTAAGAACTACATGTAAAAAAGTATCCAAAAATAAAAAGGGCATCTGGGTAGTTGCATACATATGGCAACCCTGTAAGACAATGCACACACTCTAGGTGCTTAGAACATCCACTTACAGTTGCATATAGACCCATATAAGTAACCTCACTAGAACAATAAAGGAGTACGGTTAGCTGAAACTGGTCATACTGGCTTTACATAGAACTGAAATATGTTATCTGTTTATTGCATTCCTTTCATTTTACAATTGAGTGTTATGCCAGTAAACAATTATAAATAGCATTTATTTTATTGCAGATGTCATATTTGATTAGAACAGACCTGGAAAAGCATGCTCAACCAGAGAGTTCGGAGTGGCACAAAAAAGTGCCTCTAGTGTACGAACAAATGTGTAGCTCATCAGTGTGCGCTAGAGGCCATTGATATATACTGTATATTTTAGTTTTCAGTAAAGACTAGGGGCCTGATTCATTAAGGAAAGGAAAGCAAAAAAATGAGTAACTTTGCACCTTGGCAAAACCATGTTGCGTTGAAGGGGGAGGTAAATTTAAAATGTAGGGACAGATTTATAGTTGGGGTAAGGCATGTCCTAGATCAACTTTAAATGTCAGTGTAAAAATAAAGCTATCAAGTATTTGTATGCTACATGAAAAAACAGGCAGTATTCAACTTATGTGCAAAATAATAAACTAATTTGCAGCCCATTGCATTGCATTTTTTTTGCTTTACTTTCCTTAATGAATCAGGCCCCAGATCTAATATTACTATTTATATAACAATGGTAACAAATAACACTTAAGAGGTGATATCAACATCTGTGTTACATAAAATGAAAATATTATTACTAAACACTTCCTATATTTTATTATTTCTCTGCAACTTAATTTGCAGGCTTTTAAAAAATGTTTGTGTTGTAAATGCCACTGATTTGAACCTCTTTTTACCTTGTTGCACAGGGAAAATGTCCAGCCCCAACAACCATGGATATTATTGGCAAGTACTCAGTGCAGTAAGAGACTGTATAACTTCAATCCTGGGGTAGGCAGGTAAGGATTACCATGGTTCAAACACTATACTACCTGCATAGGATGCATTGTTTGAAAATGCTGAGGTGGACATGCTATTAGATTTAAATCTAATCTTAGAAGTATAGTATTTTAAGTTATTAACGATTAGTTCAGTTTTAGCACACAGATGTGTGAATGCATGTTTTTGTGTGCCATGTTCTAGGAGTGCTCTGAAAAAGGTTTTAGACTACTACCTATATAATACTAGCTGTTACTAAACCCACCCTTAAGTGTTATTCATTACCATCAGTTTGGTTTTTTAGATGTATGCAGCAGTACTGGTAAAGTTATTAATGTTTTAGTTAGTGACGGTCAAAAGAACACAGCATAAGGGTAATTCTGGGGGTGTATAAACCTTATTGTCTTACACCTTAGCACAGTTCCTGTATGTAAACCATGCATATGTGAACCCTTTGTTTCAGGACCCCTGGGTATTGTTGTACAGTAAGAACAACATCCTGTTCACTTTACTCTAGTAAGCAACATTAACAAAGGTTCCACCCAAAACTGCTTTACATGTGTTTCCTTCTTCAGATTGCTAATGCATGTTTTCCCTTTCATTGGTGAAAGTAAGCGAAGAGAACATGTACTATGTTGTGTGTGTGTATATATAAGAAATAAAATTGGCTTGATTTGTTAGTTCTTTAATCCAATTTCTAAACATTTATTTTAGAAATGAGGATCATATGTTTCAATGTGTGTTAGAACTATATAAATGCAAATGGTGATCTGTGTGTCAGTACCTATCCAGTCTATATGTATGGAAAAATCTGATATTTTTCATTGACCAGTGCTCTTTCTTCACAGTGAACCAACAGATGCAACCTCAAGTCCAGCCACATCAGAGTAAGTTTATTTAGATAAGCTACATAAAAGGCGTCTCTGCAGCGCTGAGACGTCAAGCACCTACTTTTGCACAGTCCATTTTTCTGTTGCTAGCTATTTTGGCATTCCCACCTTGGGCCTAGTTCTAAAGACAATGGCTGTGCTACTTACTGTGTGCTTGGTGGTCAAAATTAAATCTGATGTGCCTTTTGCAAGTTTTGTGATTAGTAAATATCCAAAAAGTGTAGTCATAACCAATATTAGTTTGTCTCCATTTCAAAAGGGATTACAGTGTTCAAGATTCACCCCTAATTAAAACCCATAACATTTTGCACTGGTCTCGGACCTGGTGATGATGATCACATTATATTATTTAGACTATTTGAATTGGATTGCGTACGAGTAGTTGTCGTTGCAAATACATTGAATATATTAAATCTGTCGGTATATGCTATATTTATAAATTAGCTATATATTTATATGTGGTGGATGTGTTAACCCTCAGTATTAGACTGTAAATAATTAACAGTATTTGAATGGATTAATCAGTCCTCTGGAATTTAAATAATAAAAATCTAAAGCTACTTCCTGAGAACTAAATCATAATGAAATTGTGACTTATTTCAGGGATCAGTAGTGTCTTATTGCAAATGATGTCATTATTTTCATTTATATATTTGATATATTTTACATTTACATCATATTCCTAGTAAGAGGAAAAAAGTAAAAAGAAAAATCTGAAATTAATTTCAATTTAGCCAAATTGGATTTAGTTTTTTACATTGAATGTTAGATTTTTTTATTTATTTATAGTATTGTGTTTCTGAAGGAATCATTTGTTAATATCTAACACACAGTAGGAGGGCCATCAAGAGAAATCTGGGGCCTGGTGTGCCACTACCTTGTACCTGCCCTGCCGCCTTCTTCTTAGTGCCGCTGCACAGTATGGCTAATTCATTCTGTGCAGGAGGAAGATACACCAACATTGCTCAGATGTGCAAGTCTGCACTCAGAGCATAGCAACCAATGAGACATTTGCTTTCATTGTCTAACTGGCACAAGACTGCTAAAAGCAAACTGCTGGTTTGATGCTTAGAGTTTGTGTCTAGTACGCGTTAAAATTAAATTGCAAAAATTGCGAACTTCCATGTGTACATTCAAATTAAACATTGTGGTTTTTCAATGTCCGCCATACAAATGCTTATACTTGCGCCACATTATAGCGTAGACATGCTGTTTTGAAAGTTGTTAGTAAATGTGAGAGGCATTTACTAATACTACTTACAAAAGAGTCATTACCCTATTGTACAATATATAATAATTTAGTGGAATGTCATATACAAAGTTTCTTGACCGTGTTTTTAATAAATGTAAAAGACGCATTTTCCATATAAAATGTAATGAAATACTAATGTTAATGATTGAAGTATTGTTAGCTGAAGAAGTCAATACTCAAACAGCCAATCAGGAGTGGCTAAATAATGTTGCTGGTATAAATTATGGTGATTACCTTTACACCAGTCCTCAGGTACCCAAAAGTACGTTTGTAAGAAGTGTATCTGGGGATGTCTAAATCTAATGAAGTCGCATCTACAGGGCAGTGTACAACACCTACTGTACTTAAGCTTGCCCGTCCCCATACCGCCTCTCCAGGTTTAACCACAGATCTAAGACACACACAAATCTAAATACAAGTGCATTTTGGTATGAATGTGCTGTATGCAATAGTGAATATATATGCCACAAAATTGGACTTATCTTGAACGCCAAATGAGCCCCTATGTTTTAATGGTAATTTGCACCTATTGAGTGATGTTAGTAAGTTTGTGTCTATGGCCCATGTAAAATAATAGTGAACTAACAACCATTCTCTATTTTAATAGTACTACTGATTGCGGAGAAAACAGCCATGAAAGTGACACCAAACGACCTGCTCAGAGATCATATACCCCTTACATGAGAGTCTTACAATTAAATACGAATAATTAGATGTCCTAAACTGGAGACCACTGAAGATGAAAAACATTACTCTGCAAATCACTTACCTTCTTTCAAAAAGGACTGTTTCATAAGACGCAACAAATAATTCAGGTGTATCGCTGATGGAGAAACTTCCAAAAAGAAAAAGGCTTTAAAGTCCACAGTATAATAGGCTGTGGTTTGCATCATGGTGCCAAATTCAAATGGAAAACCTTGAAACATTCAAAGCTTCTAAGCTTATTACCTATTGGTTTGTATATTGCCAGACATAGTTTAACAACCATGGAACACCGCTATGCCACATCTTAGGTGATACATCTGTCAACACTGATTTATGCAAATAAAAGCACCTCATTATGAGACACATTATCTATTGCTGCACTATATATTATTTTTCTATACTTCTGCTTTATAGGTCCTAATAAGGTAGCTCTCTGGCTTACCGCACATCTGTCCCCAAATCAAGAGAAAGCGCCACGTCTTCCTCTCTGTGTGACATAAGAACATGGAATATTGTATGTCATTGCTGCTGGTTGGGATTCATTGATTGAAATGTATACAAAATGTCTATACTGGTTTTGAATATTTCTCTCTCCAACACTTTTTTGGATGTTTTGTTGTCATGGAAGAGTCAGATGTGCCTTATTGATGCTGACATTTTAATGGTGTAGTGTAAGATTATGCAATAGTATTGATTCCTGACTTATGAGAGTCCTAAACATAAAACACTGACAGAAAAAGTATTGTTTGCTGCCTGAAATCTTCTAATAACACAGCACTTGCATTTATGAAAGACGCAATGACTCGGGCTACACAGATGTCTTATTCTGGTTTACAAAGTATGACGAAGATAACCGTGGACTCCTGGCGATTTCCCCCTATGCACCACCGGATAGGGGAAGAATCTAGAGGGCATATTCAACTAGTGCCTCCGTAACGGGCGTGAAGGCACTCCGCGTTACCGCAACATCGCAGATTTCCCTTTGCCTCCCCCTCATGGGGTTGCGAAGGGAAATTGCGGTACTGTATTACCATAGAAAATGCACAGCCACGATGTTCATCCAAACATCGCAGCTAATTGAATATGCTCCTAGGACTTTTCTGCTTCTAAGTAGCAAGTTCCCTGGGCAGCTACTTTACTCTCAGTAAATCAATAGATCACAAGTGTCCAAAGATAAAGATATGTTCGCAGGCTCTCAGAACTGATGTGACCAGCATACAAGAGAGCTTGATGTACACTGAATCTACCACTGCCCCTAAGAGGAGTGTATAGGCAGGTGCAGGAGAGCCTGGTGGCAGAGTAGGAGCTTGCACTGTGCAGTGTCCCTGTCCAGTGTATGTGAGCACTGGCAGTGTACTTTGTATAAGTAGCCCACCTCAAGCACACAATGGCAGAGATTGTAATATGAACTCTGGTATCCCACAGTTTCCAATTAAAAAATAGGCTACAGTACAGTGTTGTCAAATTGCGAATGATAGCTAATGATCAATGATTAATGAAGCAGTATATTAAGAAATGTTAGCAACTGTCTATTGGTGGTGTATAATGTAATCTATAACTACCAATGTGTATATAATGATACATGGAAAAGACTACTGGTACACAACACAGCAAATAATTGCTACAAAGAGTTTTATATATACATATTCTAAAGGGGTTTGTGAACTTTTACTAAGTATTGTGTATGTATGTGTCCAAGCTTCCTTCCAGGGTTTCCTGCCTCCCTAGTACACTAATGTGCTAACTTGATCACACATTATAGTGTAGTTAACTGAACTACTATCTAATATAGCAGATTACTGTTTATTAAGAGATAGACTCATCACATCCATGCAGCTGGAGGGCTGAGCAATGTACAGTGTATTTATACTGCTCAATCAAAACGTATAATTTAATAGGAGAAATCCTTTCATTAATAAACTGTAACAAAAAATGTTTTAAGCAAGATAAGACAACATTGGCTCAGAAGTTTATATTTTCAGGAATCCTAAGTAAATCAAAACTGGGTTACCTCTGGGTGCTCCGGTTTCCTCCCACACTCCAAAAACATACTGGTAGGTTCATTGGCAGCTATTTAATTGCCCTTAGTCTCTCTCGGTCTGTGTGTATGTATGTTAGGGGATTTAGATTGTAAGCTCCATTGGGGCAGGGACTGATGTGAATGAGTTCTATGTGCAGCGCTGCGGAATTAGTGGTGCTATATATATAAATAAATAAATAGATGATGATGATAAACTGTTTTCACACAAATTAAAACTTGCTTTTGGAGTGTTGCCTGAAAGCCTGAGCAGTTTGTCCCATTGTTGTTTAACCTGTCCCAATCAGTTTGTCTCTCGCTGTAACTTACTTTAGCAGAAGCTGGGTGAGCTGAAATGTAATGCAGTTTAAAGTGTACCTATTGCCCACAAAGTGAGTCATGCACCAGCAATGTCACTAGCTCATTGATAGACTACATTATTATAACTTTGATTCAACTAACTAAATGGCTGCCTCCACTGAGCATAGGCGATGGGTACAATTGAAGTATTACTGTTATGCTTCTCAATTAGTTGTCTGCTGATTACCAGGAATTTTAGTTGCTATTAAGTGCAATGACAAGTGTATGTTGTAAAACTGGTAAGGGTAGTAGAACTTTACCCTTCTTTATTGTTTACTAATTGTTTTTGAGCCATAGATGACTAAAATGACTGGTCAAGTTGGTCTTGTCACCCTACATTCATTAGGGTGATGCCACATGTGAGTGGAGCTATATACAGAATAAACCTGTATGTGTGTGGAGTTGTATAAACTGACTGGCAGATGTGTGTTTTGCTTTCTGACTGACATTCATGTTATGTCATATGAGAGATCATGCAGAATATACTTAACACAAAATGTCAATGTAAAAAAGTATTTTTTTATAAACATTATGAGCTTAAATACTGCTTCTGTACAATGATTGCAATATGTCTATTCTGCCATGGCAATGATATTCATGATCTGTGAATTATTGTGTTGTGCTTTTTACTACCACTGTCATTTATTAAAGGGTTTGTATGCATATTTTCTTTAATTGTTTAAACAGCCCTTGATGGTACCATTAGTCTTGATCTATCTGCTTTATCTTGGTCAACAAGGTAATTGGATCTTTTTTTATTGATGAGCGTGAAGAATGTTGTTAAGTTAGGCCAGGTACACACTACAGTGTTTTCACCCAATTATCAGGCCATTCACCCGATAAATGACTGTTTAGCACGATATTGCATTAGTGTGTACACTAAGGCTAGGTATACACTGGAGGTTTTTCACCCAATCATTGTGCTAATCAACCCTCATACGACCATTCGGTCAAAAATCGCCTTAGTGCGTATAGTTACATTATAAATGATAGTCTTTTCATTTGGTTGGTCGTACGGTTTAATAATCTCGTTCTAATCACCTTCCGAACATATAGTATGTATGAGTTCATGACCGATTCGACGACCAACTGCCGATAGGTCCTCAAAATGCGTCGCCTTTCAGTGAGTGTAAATTTCTGATGTTCTTACCTCTCAAACATGATGCAGTGTCCGCACATCAGTAAAATGGCAATTAGGTGCTTCTAACGGAAAAGCAATAGTAGCTGTGTATTGCATTGATGTGTATAGCATTGCCTAATTGCTTGCCTAATTATTCACAGTCTACAAGAAAGGCACATACATTTGAAATACTAAAGATGTGTATTGGATATGTCTACTTTCATAATTAAACACCTGTGTACATCTAGTCTAGAAGAAAATCACACAGCAATGTATTTTATAGATGTGTACATCCAGTCATATCGGCATATTGCTGCAGGGAGCCCATATGTTGTTTCATTGTGTACGAAATCAAAAACGTTTAAGAGGACAATATGGCTATCAAAAGTCGCTGCCCGGACGATTGGTCTTCCACAAATCGTCTAAAACGTGTCTAGTGTACGCATGAATTGCCCGATTGATCGGACCTTCAGTTGCAGGTACAATCATTGGTTGGAAAATTCTCCAGTGTGTTCTCCAGTGTTTACCTAGCTTTAGATGATGAATATAATTAGTCATTCCAAAACACAGACCATCATTTGATTTGATTGTTCAGCAGAACTATAAATCTCGTTCAGCTATGGAACGACATACTTCCAATCCTGCAGTGTACAGTTTAGAGTCATGGGAGTATATTTACTAAACTGCGGGTTTAAAAAAGTGTAGATGTTGCCTATAGCAACCAATCAGATTCTAGTTATGATTTATTTAGTGCATTCTACAAAATGACAGCTAGAATCTGGTTGCTATAGGCAACATCTCCCCTTTTGCAAACCCACAGTTTAGTAAATATACCCCATGATTGTTTCAGCCGACTGTTATGACCGTTAAAGAACACAGATCTGAGGGTAAATCTTTTAAAACATGTATAGTACGTACACATGAATCTGCATGCTGCTCAGGACTTTTTTTTCAGTTGTTGGTAAAATCGTTATAGATTGGTCAGAAAGTTCTATAGTGTGTACCCAGCCTTAGGGGCATATTCAATTGTTTGAATATCCCGCGACGTTAAAACTATTACCGTTATTACGGTAATAGTAAGCCGGATTTCAGCTCGCAGCTCCCTGAGCTGAAATCCAGCTAGAAAAGTACCGTAATAACGGTATTTACGTGCACTATTATCGTAATAACGGTAATAGTGCGCGCGCCGCAAAATTTTAGGCTGTAACGCCAACAATTGAATATGCCCCTAAGTGTGTTATCCACATGCAGTCTCTGCAAATTTTTATGTTACCAAAGATTGTTTTTAACTATTTTTTTTTTTTTTTTATGAAACAATTCCCTAAAATTCCTGTAAATTAGCCTTTTATTGAATGAAATGCCCACTGCCTACTTGTGGATATATATAACATACTTATAGACTTGTATAGTTCTGCCCCCTCACATGAGTGGTTATATTGAGACTTATATCAAGAGTTGGTGGGTTGTATTATAAACCAGTTCTAGATATCTGTATGTTTTATAATACTGTAAAGGACCACTAAACCAAAAATACACAATTTTATAAAAGCGTTACTAATGACATTCACAAGTTTCAGAACTGAAAATCTTCCTATAACCAGAGACTGTTTAAACTTCTTTTTTTTTTTTTTTTTTTAAGAACTACTGCCTCTCCTCCCAAACCCCACGGGAGACATTGAGTCACCTAACACACCCAATAGGGCTTCACTAGTTACAGAGCTTATACATCCAATGCAAGTTGGATCTAAGAGTAACCAATACAGTATTTGCTATGCAATCCATTTTGCAAAGATCTATTGGTATTGCTTTACATTGGAGTCCTGATTCGTGTCTCCAGTGCATTTGACAGTCTTTCTAATTTGCATAGAAACCCCTGTGACATCATAGGGATTTATTTTTCCAAATGTAGAAGTGCTTAACATTTTGGGATTTAACACATATGGACATACTTACTAAACTGCGGGTTTGAAAAAGTTGAGATGTTGCCTAGGCAGCACGGTGGCGTAGTGGTTAGCACATCTGCCTTGCAGCACTGGGGTCATGAGTTCAATTCCCAACCATGGCCTTATCTGTGAAGAGTTTGTATGTTCTCCCCGTGTTTGCGTGGGTTTCCTCCGGGTGCTCCGGTTTCCTCCCACACTCCAAAAAACATACTAGAAGGTTAATTGGCTGCTAACAAATTGACCCTAGTCTGTGTCTGTCTGTGTGTGTGTGTGTGTCTCTCTTTGTCTGTGTGTGTGTGTTAGGGATTTTAGACTGTAAGCTCCAATGGGGCAGGGACTGATGTGAATGAGTACAGCGCTGCGGGATTAGTGGCGCTATATAAATAAATGATGATGATAGTAACCAATCAGATTCTAGCTGTCATTTTGTAGAATGTATTAAATAAATAACTAGAATATGGTTACTATAGGCAACATTTGCACTTTTTTAAACCCGCAGTTTAGTAAATATAGCCCATGATGTTCACTTTGAACGTTGTCATGACTGTGGGGCCAGAAACCAATTGATAAGGCTATTAATCCCATTATCAGATTCCCAGCTGTTATAGCCATTAAAAGATGTTGCAACCATCATTTTAAAGTCACATATAGTATAAGAATGTTATTAGTACGTCTTTTATATACTTGTATTTTAGGTGTAGTAATATAAGTATTTGACGGGTATCCATCGCTTTTATCTGTGCCTTTTTGATGTACTATATTTATTTAAAACCATATTAATATACTGTTTTTTTGCTTGGTATAAACATGTATGTAACAATTTTCACAAAGGATAAAGAATAATTGAATAAAATCATACTGCCATGTGCCTTAAGCTACAATGTTCTTAGTGTTTAAAACCTCTTTACAATAAACTTTTAGTCAAGTGTTTTACAAATATATTGTTCCTTTCCTCTGTAATCTGCAAATTAAAAATATTTTGGTAAATGAAATGCAAAAGTACTTTGATTTGTATTGGAAAACTAATAACTGCAAATTATCTACAAAACATCTGACTTGTGCACAGAAAGCAGCCTTTTGCACTGTACATATCATTATATTGTGGCAACAATTTATTTTTGGGGAACGGATCGGTCATGTACACACAATCATTGTAAAATAAAGCTCAATGAGGCATAAGTAATTTGACCTCACTCTAGGTGAGCTGCAGCATAGTCTACATAGTGCTTTGACAGGCATTTCCATGTTAGAATTGCAAAGCAAACGTGTATGTGTATAGGTTTATTTGATCACATAAAATTTGTATCCCTGTGTTACTAATACCCCTTTCACACAGAGGCATGTACCCGGGAATAACCCAGGTCGTGTGTCTGTGAATGGGGTGACCAGAGTTATTCCCGGGTTGAAGCCGGATACGCTGCTGTTTGAAAGGTGTTCCCTAAAAGCAACTCATCGGAGGGGCTAAACTTGAAAATGTAGGGCAGACATAAATCCAGTGTAAAAGGCAGCGACCTGGAATATACCTGGGACCAAAGTGCAGTGTGAATGGTTGCAACACTGGTTGAAATCATGTTCATTATCCCGTCTGACCCGGGATTTTGGTGTGAAAGGGGTATTGCTAGGCTTTGCTGGTGTGAAAGGGGTATTGTTAGGCTTTGCTGGTGTGAAAGGGGTATTACTAGGCTTTGCTGGTGTGAAAGGGGTATTACTAGGCTTTGCTGGTGTGAAAGGGGTATTGCTAGGCTTTGCTGACACACATTGAACGTCTGATTTTAAGACCTGTGTGTGAGTTTGTCGATTTAAAATAATGACTCCTGCTTGTATGAAGACATCTAAAGTTGTCTAAAGAGAGAGGGCAATATTTTTATCCTCTGTCACAGTTGATTTGAAACTTCTGTGTGGAAGTTGGAAGAATAATGAAATTTAAGAAACGGGTAAACTTTATGAATGTACAAATGCAAAAAGAAATGCAGTGTTCTTCTTTGCAATATCCGCTCTCTAAGGCTGAGTTACTAGCAAAGTGTGTTGTGCCACTAGGGAGATGCACATCTTTAAAGGCCCATTGACTATGCTATGAAGCTTGTCAACCGATCATGAGGCTCCCTAGGGGCATTCTAACTAGTGGTGCTCACAGCATTTCTCATGAGAGAATTACATTTTACAGTGTCTATAACATTGGGGAACTACTTCACAGCACTGCAAGTTTAGACCAGATTTTGTGATTCCCAGGGAGCCAATGCAGGGAATATCACAGTGACCCAGCATTTGCTGCCATTCACTTCAATTAACACTAACAACGTATAACGGTAAGAATGTAGAACTCTACTGGCTTACACTTAATCTTTAGGAAGAATTGCCTTGATCATGCTTGTTCTTAAAAAAAAAAAAAAAATCTCCTATAAAGTGCACTGGCCATGCATGGAAATAAAGAGAAACCGTATCATGAAGATAACACGTGTACAAAGTGTGATTTCTGGTCACTTTTCATTGTACTCTGTTATCACAAAAGGAATGAAAGTGTGAGGAAATCTCATGCACAGGCTTCCTCCCTGAGGAAGGAAGAGAGGTCCAGTGTGATACTTGGTAAAATTGAATGAGTGCGGTAGTGCAGAGAAAGTAGACAAAAGAGGGGAATCCTATGTATAGTAATAAAGTGGGGGAAGGCTGTTAATAATTTGTCTCTAATATTGCATTTTGCAGCACAAGGGGGAATACCAATTTGTTGGTTTTCATGAAGAAAAATGAAAATAAGAAATAGTCTGATCAATTTAGTTTTATAGTGTAATAGCTGTGTTCTATTTATTTTATTCTGGTATTGGGTGCTACTTTATCATTTTTGTGAAATACCATTAGTGGTTCCAGTAAATACTTGAATTCAGTTAATAGCCAACAGGCAGTGAAAAAGTAATGCCAATCTACTTCATTTGTGCCTGTGCCCAAATGTATGGGGCTCCCCTAGACAAGTCTTTATTTTTTTCTTTTATTTTTTTTTCTTACCATACAGTGCTTATTTCCTCATAACTCAGAGTCACAATGCATCCAAATTAAAATGGGAATAGAGCATAGAGATGAATGAACTGAATTATATATTTTTTTATCTTATTGGGACAAAAGATAGTATGTGGGGGGGGTCATCCTCCGCAAACTTCAGGTCACATGGATGTTCCAGATTTTCATTTAATAATTATGGAAGCCCTACTCCTGTATATGAAGGATACATTAAGCTGGTTCACCCACTTCTTAGATCCCTAAAAGCAAGGTGACAAGTTGGCAAAACATTTAACTTGTATTAGTTATGAGACACAGACGTAGTTGGCTACAGCTATGAAACAATCTGACATGAAAAATATATGGCATGTAGTACAAGTTCTTTCTCGTGTTAAAATTTTCTCAAGGCTCTGCAGAACCCAAACATTTCGTTTTTACAAAATGTCTAACACTGGGCACTCGTGAAGAGATCAGACTGGTATATGGTAGTTTTTAACCAGTTGCTATATTATCGCTCAGTTTGTTTGGCCAGACAGACTGAACAGGGTGGGTCAGATTTTTATTAGGCTCAAACTGCTTGTGTATGCAGTCATCAGCATCAAGGCTCCATTTAGATCAGTGAACAAAATTGCTTTAAAATTTCACAAAAACAAGTTCGTAGCGGAGCATAGTTCCCACTATACAATCTTCAAGCTTCACCATTCAGTGCTGTGTTTGTAAATTCACATTTTGTGAAATTTATAGTATTTGAATAGAACCGCGATGATGGCGGTCAATTCATTTTGCTGTGTGTTGAGTTTTAGATAGGACTGTCATGCACCTTCTCGAAAATCCATGTGTATTCCTTTCTATTCACAATATATCTACACTAATATGGTGTTTTTATTTTCAACAAGATCCTTTAGAATCAGTGGTTCTCTACATGACTCCTGTTACCTGTCTGAATTCTGATGCTCAAAATAATATCCGTTGGGTAACACCTGTACACTTAAGCTCATACAAGCTACTTTATTTTTCATCAAGCAAGTCAAACTTTCTGCATCTTCTAACCTTGCTTGTCTTACTAATATTATTTTGAGTATTCTTCTCCATTCAGTACAGAGATGAATGATCCTCATTTTCGGATCAGTTTTATACATGTGTTTCAGAAGGATAGAGAGAGAGTACAGTCATCACTGTACATATCCACAGTCAATTGGAATAGCCCACCAGCATAATTATATTTCAAAAGAGTGATATAGGCCTAACCTATTTAATGATAAATTGGTATATTCTCTCCCTAAACTGTTTCAAAGGAGATGTATCTATGGACACGCCTGCTTTGAATATACAATATATGCAGTTTGCTACTAAGTAAGCTGCATATATTGTTGGTTTGGGACACATTAAAGGTAGAAAAAAATGTGTAGTATAGATTACCAACTGTCAGTATACATAACATAAGATATGCAGTTCTTTTTTTTGTTTAAATATGTTGCATTTACCCAACAGTGTATGTCAACTCATGTCTCCATTCTAAGCAAATACTGCAATCCTTACAATTCTGTGGAGTAACAGCACCACCTTGTGAGTATACTGAATAGGACATACACGAGGAGACGCCTTTTCACGTAATGTTTATCGCAACTGACTGCTCTGTACAGTTTACAAGCTATTGTATGTAAGACATTAAACTTGATAAAAGAAAATAAATACTTTGAATGAGCAGTTCTAAAATGACAATTCGAGTCAAATGTTAGTGAAGTTTTAAGTCTGTCTTTCACTTGAGAAGTAAAATTTCTACAATTATGTCAAGAGGTCTCAAACTGAGAGAAGCAGAGTACGCTGCTCACCTCCAATGTGTTTTGAATGGATGTTGGGCACATTTAGAGACACCAATTACATAAACAGGATGTCCATTCATAGACATTTGCCCCTCCCCTAATATAAGGAAGCATATTCATCGGCTGGAGCCATGCCGCTCACTGTACATGTCCTGCTAAGACCGCTGCTGCATATATACCCTTTAATACTGAAGTAGGATAATACAACCCCATTATCAACATTTACTGTGTTGCTTGTAAATAATAAAATATAATTTCTAATCAAACCTAAGGTCTTGACAGACATTTTACTCTTAACTCCCCTTTACACACACACACACATCCTCCCTGTCTGCTTTATCTTTTCTACAAGAGTTAAGTTCCCCACTCGGTCAGCTATATCGGATGGGTCTGTTTGTCAACTCAACTTAAGGAGTAACATTTATTTAGGTGTGATAAATGTGTCAAACACTTCAAGCAGTGATGACAAACTGGCTGTGGAACCACCGAAGGAGACAAATAATAGCAAAAATGTGTCCTCCCCTTCAATAAAAGTGCACCAACAATGCAGTGCTTACTCTACCAACACCACAGGTTCAATTATATATTTGGGTTCAGCTAAAAGACAATCAGTAGGATGTGCATAACAATGAGGTAGCGTATCTTTACACATTTATACCAAATACAAAAACATTCATGCTTTAGTATTAATGTAAAGTAAAGGCATTAGCGACCAGTTAGATTAGTTAAGGTGGAGGCTACAAATGAAGAAAGAGGCATACAATCAATTTAATAAGACCCAAGTGTACGAAGGGAAATATGTGTCAGAAAAACTTGGGCAACAAGATGGGAAGAGGGGGTGGGAAGTGGGTCCTGCAACTCAGATAATACTAGGACAGAGGGAAATGATATGCTGTATGTATACAAGGAATGGGTAAGTGAGGGAGGGTGAGATTGAGGGCAACACATGATTAGGTGATTCAAGTTATGCCCTGATGCAATAAGGGAGGAGTTAGCAAAAAACAACAACCCAGAGAGGTTACGAAAGGCATGTGAATAGGCTAGTGGTTAGCACTTCTGCCTCACAACACTGGGGTCATGAGTTTGATTCCCGACTATGGCCTTATCTGTGTGGAGTTTGTGTGGGTTTCCTCCGGGTGCTCTGGTTTCCTCCCACACTCCAAAAACACACTGGTAGGTTAATTGGCTGCAATCAAAAATTTACCCTAGTCTCTCCCTATCTGTCTATGTGTCTATAGTAGGGAATTTAGACTGTAAGCTCCAATGAGGCAGGGACTGATGTGAATGAGTTCTCTGTACAGCGCTGCGGAATTAGAGGCGCTATATAAATAAATGATGATGATGTGAATATGCTAGGGTCATTGGAAGCAGTTGCAGGCTTATGTAATGTATTTTAAGTATAAGCACTTAAACACAGGAGAGTAAAGGAAAAAAATTAGTACGTTTTCTCCTGGACAAAACCATGTTACAATACAAGGGGTGCAAATTAGTTTATTATTTTGCACATAATATATATATATATATATATATATATATACTGGCTGTTTTTTTCATGTTGCACACAAACACTTGATAGCTTTATATTTACACTGAAATTTAAAGTTTATCTATATATCTGCCATTAAATTTTAAAATTTGCCTCCCCCTCTAATGCAACATGGTTTTGCCAAAGTGCAAAGCTACTCTTTTTTTGGCTTTCCTTTCCTTAATGAAACCATGTGAGCCATGACCACACAATTAGAGTCTGTGTGCACAAACTCTCAGTTATTATTTAGAGACATGATAAAAATTATAGGTGAACATGCAAAATAACAAATTAGGTTGTTAGGGAAAGAAAATGCACACAACCAGAAATGATCTAAAATATTTGATGTACCAGTGGTAAAAGAAAAAAGTATATCCTACATTTTAATACTTTAATTTACAATCCATATTTTCCTAGAATGTCTGTATTTTTTTTTAGATTCTTCACTCACAAACAGTCTAAATTGCCTGACTTGACAAAAGATGTGAAGCAGGAGCTGGCTGGAAAATTTTAGCCCAGGGGATGAGACTCAGCTCAGCAACCTATTAAGAACATGTTAAAGGGGAAAAAATGCAGGTAGCCCACTATGGGACTGGCCTGGGCAGTGGTGGATCCAGGGAGAAGGGGGCAATTGGGGAAATCCCCCCCCTCAACCAGCAGGGGGCTTCCAGCGGCAGCTCACTAATGTTCCCGGTGGCTGACAGCGTGGCTGAGCAGCACCATCTGCTTACCTGTCAGCTGCCAGGAACAAGAGTATAGTGAGCTGCTGCTGGAAGCCCCGTGCTTCTAATAGTAAAAAAGGAGTTGGGGTACAAACCCAAAAAAAATCTAGGTCCGCCCTTGGGACTGGGGGGCAGATGCCCCCTGCCCAGCCAGCCCCTCAAGTGAAGATAAACTGTGTATGTTTAAAGAATAAAGAAAACATTCATGCCAACAGTGACGGCCAATTGATTAATCACCACTTCCCTAATCTCCAGCAACAGTTGCCTTCTACGGTTACTGGATGTGTAGATCGTTATGTTTTATTGAATAGCACTTAAAAATAATTATAGGGTGTCTTTTAAATTACATGGCAAATGCTGTCTTTTCATCAGGTTCTGTTTTGGCAACAAGTCATATTGCTTCCACAGATAAATATGTCACATTAGTGTTTCATCGTTAAACGCTGTGTGAACGGGCTCATTTTTACTTCGACTGACTGATTTCTAAACTAAACTTCTGGAGATAAATTTGGTGGCGCTAATAGACAGATGGAGTAAGAAAATGGTGTTTTAAAATAGCATGTATAAAAAAAAAAAGGAAACCCACACTAATTATATATATATATATATATATATATATATATATATATTTATATATATATACTTCCTTTTTTTTTTATACATACTATTTTAAAATCAGTTTCATACTCCATCTGTGATATATATATATGTATAAAGTTAACCCGTGCATGATACTCATGCATTCTAGTCAAATCAAGCTACTTAAGGTGTTAAAAAGGTTCTTGTCATGCATTTGGGCCCTAGCCCAGGCCTCCTCAGGGGAAGAGCGTTACTTCCCGACGCAAGCGCCCTTTTTTAACGTGGTTTTGTCCACATGTCATCACCTCATCATTTTTCTCCATCACCTCTCATCCTTCATCTTCATCGCCACATCCTTCATCACATCAAGCTACTTAAGGTGTTAAAAACTCCCCACTGTCACCCCCGGCAACCACCAACCACTCCCAACTCTCACTTCTCCTTCAAGAAATATATAGGTCAGTGTATAACTCTGCCCAGCAGGTGGCGCTGCAGCTTGTTTTTTTTTTTCCACACACGCCACTAGGCATTTATATAGTAGATATTTATATATATATATATATATATATATATATATATATATATATACACACACATATATAAACCATGCAAGGCCGAAATAAAGGTGCTGTGAAATTAATTGCACCCCATATGAGATTATCATCACATAAATATACAATAATTGATTATGCTAATAAGAATATATTCATTTAATCCAATAAAACAAAATAGTACACTGAATCCTCGTAAACCTACATAAAAAAACACAGAAATTCCATAGAAGGATCAAAAATAAATCATAAAACAATCGTATAACATATAAATCCTACATACACACACTACAAACAAGAAAATAAAAAAAATCCTAAAAATATAAATATATATATATATATATATATATATATATATATGTCAAAATGATACATAGGGGCTCCAATATATGTCCCAGCACCTTAGAATTTGTTACAACGTCCAAAAATAAGAACTCCACAGAGCATGGACATAAAGAAAAACTCTCCTTGGGAATCCTGTTTTCAATTCTTTAGGGAGAAATATCCCAACTATATTCAATTGAACTCTGTAAACGGATCCCACTTTCCACATAAGAGAGTATACACACTTTCCTATTCAGTGTTATCGTCCTTAGTGAAGCTTTCACATAAACATCTCCTCTTTTCAACAGCTTGTGTGAAGGTCAAATAATTGGATGAAGTAAACCAAATTAATTAATATTGTTTTACAATGCAATTGCAATTAGTGCGCCACGTATTATGATGCAATCGCACAGATTAATAACACACACATCTACATTTGCACTTACACGTGTAAATAATACACATTTATTAAGGTTCCAATCCACATTTATTTATTAGGAAAATGTATTAGAGATTGTTTATACATAAATGATAATATATTAAAGGTATCTAAGGATCAGGATATAGGAAATGTATCATGTTTAGTGTCATTTTGATCTATACATTACCATGATAAATCTGCTATCGTCGAAGCGATCGCTAGTTATGGAAGATAAAGGATTAATGCTCAAAATTATATTGTGTTTAGAATGCAAATAGGTTTGTAAAAACTGGTTTAGGCCAGTTACCTTAAGCACAACATGTGCTCAGCTGTTGGGAGTGAGCTGGCCACTCCTTATCAGAGGAATCCTTTGACCTGACCTATGACCAGCAGACAACTGAAACATTAACGTTACCTCTGGACCAATGAAGTGCTCTCTAAGTGTTATCTGTGTACATAGTGTACAGCGCTGCGGAATCAGTGGCGCTAAATAAACGGTGGTGATGATAGTGACATCATCAGTGGGGGTTTTTTGTTAACAGAAGCTGCATATAAGCAAGCTTCTCTGGGCCATTCCCCCCCCCTCCCCCTCTCTTCCTGACAACAGACAACATGACTGTATCTTCATCTGGGCCCAGGGGAAGCGCAAACAAAAATTTAATATATTCAGTGTTTTTATACTTTCCTGCTTTATTGTAAAATCTTTTATGCATTATGATGGCTTACTGTAAATCCTGCTATATTTTGCAATCAAATATCTTTTTGTGTTGGAACTACAATAATCGCATGTTTATTGGTGAGTGACAAAATGAACTTAATACTTGAAAATACATCCAGAATCAATAGATAATAAAAGACAGACTTCTAACCGATTTGAAGTAATGGTTTACACTCCGGAGTGATTAAGAAATGGTGCACATTGTATCTATACTTCTAGGCACAATCGCAGACACGTGGGTATAGTTTTATTTCATCACTCACAGTCACGTCCAGTAGGTGTCATTTTTAAGATTCTGGTGGATATGAGGGAAATGTATAATAGTTCCGCTTAAATGAAGGTGCTTGCAGTGCAAAACATAGACGCCCACAACTCTGATAAACAGCTAACGCATTTCGTCCTGTCAGTCCCAGGACTTTCTCAAAGCTGATCTATTTCAGGACACAGCCCCTATTTAAAGGGCCTATGGGTGTGGTTTATTATAACGCTAACATAAAATATGAAAGGACCCTCCTCTTAAATACAGGAATATATAATACATATATTATTACCATAATAAATCCATACATCAATCAGAATTACAAATTTAAAAACATATAATATAAAGTTATACAAAGGCATAACTAAACTACTTATCCATATATGAAAAAATATATACATTTCCTTTATATACGCACACATATTTACATGCATGCAAATGTGCACAATAATGAGTAAATGAGATGGTTGTTTTATTTATCTGACCAGAACCAATCTTATCCACCTATATTTTCTTTCATGATTTTGCCGTGCTGATAGATGTCAATTAAAAAACGTATCCTGTTTCCTCATGCATATGCTAATGACTCCAACCTTTTCCAATCTTCCAAAAAATCTAATGATCCAAATAATAAAATAAATATATTTTCTATTTAACACAACGCAAAAAAAGATATGCCAAAAATGTGCATACGCATGTGCTTACATACACACATATATAACCATATTAAATAAAATATATTATAGAATATATATAACCTGGACAGTAATAATCTCCCAAAAATTATCGCAGCCTGCGATAGCTTGGAAATGTGCACATTGATATATTTCCGTTTATCTTACCGATTGCACTATGTTAATGCATGGAAATACTCATTTTCGGGTACTGCAGATGCTCTACTGCACACACGTTCTACCTGCAGTTGTTAGAGTTGACACATGCGTGTTTTGTTACTTTGCCTCTCTATGAATAAAGTTTTGGTGTTTTGAACGTGACGCGCTGTCATGGCGATGCTCAGTGTGTCGCTTTAGTAATAATGTATCTTATATGCTTTAGGACAAGAGTACAGTGAAATATCATGTCTGCTCCGGTAGATCGCGGGAAGTCAGGCTCCGTGGGCGAGCTTCACGGGAGGAGCATTGAGGAACTGATGGAGATCCTGGAGAGACAGGAGAAGCTGCTGGATAATAAGTAAGATGTGTTGTAACTGAGGGACTGGAAGACGGCAATAGACTAGAAACCTCACTGGTTGTTATGGTTAACAATAGCTTTTTTTGTCTCTAGTTCTCATATCTATCTATCTATCTATCTCCCCCCCCCCAGATGTTTATGTACATCTTACTGACATTACTGGTTACTAAAAGGTTCTATGAACATTAAGCACAAGGCTACAGGCCGAGTGTATTTGCACAGGTCACAGAAATCGGTCTGTGTCTAATATCTCTATTAACTGTCATTTTGGAGTGTTCTTTTATTTTATGAACCATGTTTCCCTTATGAACAAGGAAGTGATGACATTGTCACTGTTCTACAGATATTATTTACAGGGGTTTTTATATACTTAACTTGTTTATTAGAAATAACCCCAGCATTGAGTGAGCTCATAGTATTTTAAGAATCTGTTAATCATTTAAAAAAATATCTACACATCCCTTTTATTTTACAAATTAAGCTCCCTCATCCCACCCAAGTGACATGACTTTTGTAGGTCCATATCCAGGTCCTTTGCATTTCCAGAGAATCTCCTCTCTCTTTGTATTGGCAGAGGTCCCTTGTCCAGTGCCAACGTCCTGGAGGAGTTTAAATGACTACTTCTCAGAGTAATAGATCGTTAAACCTGATTGGAGGAGCCATGGCAGCTATTCAATCAGCTTTAATCAATACATTGCAATAAGCATCATATTCTTTCAAATCTCCAAAGTGTAAGTTAAGAAGACTCAACGTTTTCCAGTTCCTGTGGAAATGAGTTTCTCCAGAACTTGACAGTTCTGTGTTAGTCATTGTTAATGTAAAATACACATTTTGTATGGACATCTTTTACTTTCAGGTACAGATATTTTCGTCTTTCATACATACAGGGGAATTCAGTTCCCCGCTATGTTCCACGCTATGTTCCACGCAGTGCCTCCATAATCGTGAAGGTGCTCTGCAGCGGTGTAACATCATAGATTTTTCCTCTCATACCATATAGGTGCACAAGAATATCTGTGATGTTCGGGTACCGTATTATTTGGAAATGAGTGAAGCCGTGATGTCTAGTGAATTGATTTTCTCCCATAGAGTCTTAAAAAAGATTCTCGCCTCCCTGCTCCAGATTTACCTGTGCTATGATTGGCTCCTTCTGCATAGGTGAAAACCAAAGAGTATACGGAAGAACGCCAGAGATAGTAGAAAGCACATGAACATATTTGCACTATTGTGTTCAGCTTCAAGTATTTCTGCTCTCCTTTGGTTTTGTTTTTTAATTTCACTTCATTTGTTCTAATTTTAACAATTGTAAGTGATATTTTTTTCTTGTAAGGGCTACATCACTATATACATATACATAGGTGTGTGTGCGCCATGCACCTATCGTATTTTCAGCCTTAGCTGTGCGCACCGCATCTTTATTGGTTGGTAAATAATATCTTTTTATCTATAAGGTTCCACATGGTGTGTGCAGTGCCCTAAATATGGGGTTAGAACACAACAAAACTCACAGATAAAAACAACGTATACAGATAACCAGAATAATAAATGCATGGATGTATTGCACAGTATACAAAACAACTTAGCATAAGTCAAAACAGGGACAGAGATTGGGAGACATGAGACAAAAAGTACATACATAATATATAGGGTGGAGGACTCTGCTTGTTACAGCTTACATTCTTAAGGACAGGGATGGTGAGAGGCAAAATGAGCAAATGGGAAAAAAAGCATAGTGGGCTCACTATGGTGCAGAGGTCTGCAAGATACTGAGGCCATAATGTAGAGGCCTAGATGTGACCATGATATTGCAGGGGCCTAGATAGTACGGAGTCCTGGTGGGTCCAGATGGTGCTGAGGTGTATTTGGGTAATGTCCAGATGGTGCAGGGGGGTCATGGTGGTGTCTGGGCCTAGGTAGTGTTGAAGGATTGTGACAAGGAAGGTATAACCGTGCCAATGTAATCAGTAATTAGCAATGCGATAAGTGGTAAAAAAATTACAGTAAGTTACGTTAGTTACGGAATGTTTGGTAGAACGGTGCAAAAGCAATGCAGTTCAATAATGGTAGAGATTGGAGAGGGGATTATTATCATCATCATTTATTTATATAGCCACACTGATTCCGCAGCTCTGTACAGAGAACTCATTCACAACAGTCCCTGCCCCATTGGAGCTTACAGTCTAAATTCCCTAACATACACAGACAGAGAGAGAGACTAGTGTCAATTTTGATAGCAGCCAATTAACCTACTAGTATGTTTTTGAAGTGTGGGAGGAAACCGGAGCACCCAGAGGAAACTCACGCAAACATGGGGAGAACATACAAACTCCACACAGATAAGGCCATGGTCAGGAATTGAACTCGTGACCCCAGTGCTGTGAAGCAGAAGTGCTAACCACTTAGCCACCATGCTGGCCATGAATTCTTGACAGGGACGGGAGTAAAGTAGGGATGTGCACCGGCCACTTTTGGTGTCTCGTGTTTTGGATTCGGATTTGCTTGAGGTTTTGGGTTCGGATTTGTTTTGCAAAACGCCTGATTAAAGGTTTTGGTTCAGATTTAAGGTTTTGGATTCGGATTTATTTAGAAAAAAACATAAAAAGTGCTAAAAACCAGTTTTGTGGGTTTTTTTTCCACTCCTACGCTATTATTAACCTCAATAACATTCAATAACAATCATTTCCACTAATTTCCAGTCTATTCTGAACACCTCACAATATTGTTTTTAGGCCAAAAGGTTGCACCGAGTTAGCTTGAGCACATAATGCCAAAAAAAGAGGTACAAGATGGAATTGTTCTGGGCCCTCCCTCCCACCCCTCGCGAGACTTGGACGACAGAGCCTCGTTTTCAATTTTTTGCCCGCCGGAAATATCCGAACAGTGCTCGGATCCGCACTGTTCGGGTGGGCTCGGATTAGCGGAATCCGAGCCCGCTCATCTCTAGGGTAAAGTAGGGAAATAGAGAAAACAATTTGTCTGTAGTTCAACTTTGTCATTTAACTGTGCCTTTCTTAAACCTTGTGAGGAAAACTCTAAGTACATTGTTGGGTTGAATACAAGCTAGTTACATCTCTGCTAATTTACTAACAGCTTCCTTGACCCTTTCCTTTATTTCTGTCCTCTCAATCACTCGTTTTGCCCTACTGTTCTTTATTACAATGCCAGGGACCTTATGTGAGCTCTCTACATCATCACTACCCATTCCCCTCCCCCTCCCTCCTCTTGGTTGGTTTATCCTTTTTTGCTATGTTGTTTTTTTTTGTCTCTTTGTGCAATTTCAGTTAAGAATGTAATATAAATTATTTAGAAGAAAAAAAAGTCCTCTTAGTTTTAGTAAGCCTAGATGAGAACCAGGCCAGAATGATGTCATAAACTATGCTTCACTGATCAGCAGCCTAACACCGGTTAGAACAATAGATACAAAATTCCTGTTCGATATGTTTAAAAAAAAAACAGTTTGCACAGTTGTGAAGCACAAGTTACAATGAGATGAGGTTCAGATTAGGAGCGAGAGTAGTAGCAGCTGATTTAATATGGATAATTCACTCCTCTGGTAAGTACCCTCTCATTTCACTCTGAAATGCAGCGCATAGCTTGTAGTGACAGGTGTTTGTAAAAGTGTTCATGTATGCTAACAGTGCATTTTTTATAGGGATTGAGGATCCCTATATTAGCTGCTGCTCAAGCTTCATTGAATGCAGCTTAAGTGAATATACAGCAATAGCATAACAAGTGCCTTGTGTATGAATGATCAAGTATTTGTTGTAAGGATGACAGAATGCTAGACAAAATCATCCTGAAACCTTACGTGCTGGGCAAAAACTGTACACTTTACAACCCTAGTCTATGATGGTTCAAGATCACACAAAATAATTACCTACTGGTATTTTTTTCTTTGACAATTTCTTTGAGTAGTATTATATATTTTATTTATCACTTGCAACATCATATGCATTATGTTTGTATTTTTCTTTTTGTAGAAAATTTATTGCTAAATTGCCAGACCGAGGAAAAAAGATTTTGGATTATACTGAAAAAGTCAGAATTGCTATTGCCGAACATAACCGATTAAAAAACAGGACAGATCTACTTTCAGCATTCGCTTTAGAATTTCAAGAAAAGCAACGTAATACAAAAGAGAGCACCCACATTACAGCAGTGTCCCAGGATAAGATGGCACAGGCGCCAACAGCTGTGACTTGGCACACTGAAAGTACAAGCATTGGTGCTAACGCTGCTGAAACAAACCATACACATGAAATAAGTAGCTCTTCCGTACCACTGAACACAAATCAAGAGACTTGTAAAATTGACTCTGATACAGCTGAGAATACAACCAATGATTTGGTAAATAGCTTAAAGATGATCAGTATTACAGACAGTGGGGAAGAGATAAATAAAGGCACTTCAGAGACTTCTGCTAAAGAAAAAAACAGTTCCTACATTGTCACCACTGCATCAAAGAAATCTCATTACATTGAAGTTGTAGAGAGGAGGGAGAAAAACCCAATTCAGAAAAATGAAAAATTCAGAACCAACAGGTATAAATATTATTTAAATACAAGACTGTTGTATAAGTCAGATGTGTTATTGATTGTTGAATGTAGTATTACATTTGTGGAAAAGTGGCTGCTGCTTGCACTTATACTAATAAGTTGATACCCAATCACTTCCTTTTTAGACAAGAATGGTAAATAGTATAAGCACAGATTGAAATACGTGTTGACCTTGTAGTTTTGATTAGCAGAAGGAGCTATGTGAAATAAACTTCCATTACATATAATATAGTGGTTAGCACTGTGCCTCACAGCACTGTGGTCGTGAGTTCGAATCCCAAGCAGGGTCTTATCTGTGTGCCAGTATGTTCTGCTGTGTTTGCTTGGGTTTCCTCAGGGTGCTCTGGTTTCCTCTTACACTCCAAAAACATACTGATAGGTTAATTGGTTGCTGACAAAATTAACCCTAGCCTGTGTGTGTTAGGGAATTTAGACTGTAAGCTCCAATGGGTCAGGGACCAATGTGAATGACAAATATTCTCTGTACAGCGCTGCTTAGTTGGTGGTGCTATATAAATAAATGGTAATGATGATAGTGTAACAAGAGGTTATTTGATTTTCCACAATAGACCATTTAGTATATGTCACCCAGTTTTATTTTCATTTTCAGGTTTGCATCGAACTCAAACGGCTCAACTCCTAATCAGTCACCAGGAGAGAGCGCACTTAGAATGTCTGTGGAAGAGAGAAGGATATATGATAGGAAGCATCTGGATGATATCACAGCAGCTAGACTTCCACCACTTCATCACTTACCAGCCCAGTTACTACCACTTGAGGAATCCCTATGTCTTCAGATTGCACAGAAGCAAAGTTATGAAGTAAGCCAAGCTTTTTATAATGAGCACATATATGTGAACATCAAGCACAGTGTGTTGAGACACTATTCAGGGAAATGGAACCCTAAAATAAATTGGTGCTGGTCTTATAAAGCAGGTTAATTATGCCATGGCTTACCTGTCAAATTGGGCCACTTGGGCTAAGAGTTAGTGACTGTCTTTGTCATTTGGACTTGTAGTGGGGGAATTCAATTGACCGCGCGGGTTTTGACCCGCTGGTGCGACTGTTTTTAGCTACCGCCACGTACAAAATCGTGCAATTCAATTCTAAAACAGGTAAGTCAGCCCCCGCGCATTAATCACTGGTGCTTGCATCATCTAGAATAAAAAATAATGCCTTGGCATACATTTGTTTTGCACTACACAACCTTTCTATTTTATAATATCTACATATAGTACTTTTTTTTTTTTTTTTTTGCTATATTGTTTTATTTAACTTTTTTTTACTATACCATGACAAAACACATTAGTACATCCATATTAGTACATATAACATACATAAATATATTAGTGATTAGTGTGTTTATTTTATGAAATTTTTTGCATGCTTTTTGTAAAAGAAAATCACCTTTCTTATGTTATACATTACTGATAAATTATGTTTTTTTTTTTTACATTATTACATGATTTCAAATAGTTTTCTTATGATTTAAATTTTTTGCACAGCCATGAGAGGTGCGAGATAAAACTGGAGATTAACAGTTTACCGCGCGGTGTTAAAAAACAATTGAATAGCTTTAACGCTTCTCCCTCCCTCGCTGTACTTTCAATGGATATTCTATTTGTCCGCAATAGGACTGTATGTGCAAAAAAAAATGGTGCGTTAAAAATTTATTTGAATATCTGGTAAAGTTAACCTGCTCTAAAATTAGTGAAAACCGCTGTCAATTGAATTCCCCCCGTAATGTCCTACTGATTTAAAATAATTTTTTATATTGAATTTTATTTACTGATGGATTTACCGTATATACTCGAGTATAAGTCGACCCGAATATAAGCCGAGGCACCTAATTTTACTACATAAAACTGGGAGTATAAGCCTAGGGTGGAAAAGAGCGCTAATTTAAAAACCTAAATAAAAATGATAGGTTCAATCTATGAAATCATTTTTAGCTAAACCATAAATAACAGTAGATGACAAGGAACATTCATAAATGATTATAAAATCATTGGCATTGGGTACAACCTAACCTAAATAAAGGGGTATATAAGGGGTAGGGATATAAATGTATGAACATGGTGGCTGTATTGTTTGTTCATTATGTAATTGCACTGTAAATTAAAAAAAAAGGAGAGAGAGGGAGAGAGAGAGACGCTTACCCGGCAGTGGAACGACAACAGGAAGTTCGGCATTTCGAACGCAAGTTTGCGTTCCAAATGCCCAACTTTTTGTGTTGGAACGCATATGCAGAAGTTGAAGCCGAGGGACCGGACACGGTAACTTCACCCGTGTATAAGCCGAGTGCCCTTTTTCAGCATACAAAAGTATGCTGAAAAACTCGGCTTATACACGAGTATATACGGTAAATGTGTTTCAAAAAGTTTAAGTTCTCCAATATTGTCCGTGTTTTCTAAAGAAGACATTATTAGTTAAAGAAGTTATCTTGAGCTATTAGTTCGCAGAAACTGATCTATCACAGCACAATTTGGTAAACTATATTCTAATTTTTCATTTCGGTCACGCTCAACGCAGTGTTACTTGTATTACCATTAATACGGTCATTTTAACCCTGATTTCTGTTCACGGCTCCATGAGCTGCAAGCAAGAACCAGCGTTAAAGGTTACTGTATTAACGGTAATAATGTGCACTATTACTGTAATATCGGTAATAGTGCGCAGGCCGTGTTACTACCTATGTGTAAATTATATTAAGATGAATTGGATAGATGATTTTGGGATAACTTCTGCTCCGTTTGCAGCTTTATCAGACAGATTTTGGTGTTAGTGTAGCAATACATGTGAAGGAAGAGTGGTATTTGTAGCTTGTTTCAAGAGGTAGATTATTTAATGTTTGAAATATTAACTGCAGTAATCTGGTGGCTGTTGGCACATTGTCAGTTAGTTTAGTGCAGTGTTTGCTGTTTTGGTAAATAACTCTCCCATTCTTATATTCTCAGGAAACACAAGGTAAACTGGCAGCACAAAAACTACTTGAGAAACATAACATTAAAATGGGAACATTCAATCCTGAGGGAGACTCCTACATCAAGATCAGAGATCAGAGAGATGATGGAAATCATGATGCTGAAGAGTAAGCAGCAGGGGGACTTTGTTGTGATATCTGCTATGAAGATCCTGTATTGTGTATTTCACAACTAGCAGCAGCACGTTTACCAGCTTCACCTTATAAGCTACAAGCTGAGCTGTGATAACACAGCTGTTTACAGTCGTGATCTTACATTGTGAGTTACCACTAAGGAGATGGAAGTTTACTGGATCTGCATTGACTGCCTGAGCAACATTAAGATGTAATATTTTTTAGACTACTTAGGTCTTTTTGCCAAATACAGATGTGTTCTTGAAAGCTTGCAATCTTCCCTTGCTCTTTTACTCTGTACAAGTGTTCCATGAACATAGGTTTTCACCAAGACATATGGATAAAATTGCAATTACAGAAAGAGAAATGGCAAATGACACTTAGGGATAAATGTATTAAGCTCCGGGTTCTTCAACACCCGCGAGTTCGGCGTCTTCGGCGTTTAAATTTAAAGCGGCGCTGCCTTGTAAAGGGAAGTTTCCCTTTACAAGGCAGCGCGCTTTAAATTTAAACGCCGAAGACTCCAAACTCGCGGGTGTTGAAGAACCCGGAGCTTAATACATTTACCCCTTACTGTTTTATGTTTAAATCTTGGTTTTTGGACGTTTTCATGTTGAATCAAAAGCTAGTGGGATATGCCCGAAATGTTAAACACGACTGTGGGTAAAAAAGAATGCATGAAAGCCAAGTAGCGTCATCTCCCAATTCATATTTATTTATGTAAGTAAAAACATTTTAGAATTGTACATACCCCAGTAAATAATTGTTAGCCCTATGTCATAGAGAGATTTTGTTCAAATTTGTTGATTTTCAAATGTACACTGCTAATTCTATCATTACCTTGATAATCAATGTTTATGGCTGATAGGTAATACAACTTTGGTTGACCAAGACCCATTTAGATTCTTACTGACAAATAGCCAAAAAACAAAATAAATTTAAAAAAAAGCAACTAGGTTCAGGGTAACACATTGCCCTATTCTTTGCTTAAATATTTTGAGAAGACATTGAATGAAAACGATTGTGATAATTTTTCTATCAAGTATTTGCATGTTATTTAACAATAATATCTGCTTTGCTGGAAGATTATGTATTGGTGAATGGTGGGAATTACGGATGAAAACAGCAAAAGAGAATGAACTGGGGCCTAGGGCAAGCCAAATACGTGATGGAATACCATTTTGGACAACATAGACAAGTAAGAAACCGTATATTATATGGTACTCCTAGATATTCATATGTTCCTCATTATATTTTAATATACAGTATATTTTGGCCTTTTTTTAAAATTAATATATAAATGGAGCTTCCATTGTTGAATTTCAATAGAACAGTAGAATCTCCTGCAAGTCCCAATCATCAGATGTAATTGTTACATTGGTTCACTGGGCGATGCACTTGTTTTATTTCTTGATGTTCACAAATGTAGGATGTGGATTTCAGGGGGCTGTTTTTTAGATCTCCTCAATGCACCATGTTCCCATAAAAAGAGCATGTTTTGAGGAAACATACCTTGTGGAATATAGAGCAAGGCTAAATAGTTTACTGTTGTAATTTGTTTATGAAGCAAAAAAACAGAATACAATACAATCAAATATCACATTATAAGTCCACACGAGTCAATGTCAAAACCAACATTAAGGTGACTTTTGCCGAAAGCAGCAATGTTAATGGGCTATGTGATGGACCTGTTGGCTTTGGATGATGCTTGGCTGTTGTGGAAGTCTCTTGTGTGTTTTGAACCAATATGATTTTTTTTGTTTGTTTTAAAGACATTATATGACAATGCTGCATTGTATTTACTTGATTAAAGAATACAACACAAATGGAGTTGCTCCCCTAAGCTATCCTCCCCATTGGATAGAGGTCTGGAGAGCATCTTACCTTATCTTGCGGTTACAGTGTAAGGAGAAGACTGAGCTGCAGGATAAAATTCAGTCTGTTTTCAATGTAAAAATGTGTTTTTTAAACGGGCAACTCCACGTTTCCTGCACCTTCAGGGCTCAGAGTGTGGCAGCCACTGATTCTCTTGAAGCAGCCATTACAAAGTAAAGGAAAGGGTCCCGGGAGAGGCCTTCTAGTTTAGGAATGAAACTCCATTGTGAGGGCTTCCTGAAACCCTGCTCTTTATGGTAACACTGTGCATTGGTAGGAGCTATACGAACAGCCACCTGAAGCTCACATATTTTATTTGTGACCAGGAAGGAATAATTTACGTGTATTACACAGTGAACCTATGACTCTGGCTCCACAGTGTATATGAAAATACCATGACGAACACCTGGGAATGCTGTGTAATATACTGTGTATAATTTTGGGTGTTTAACTGAATTTCAGGTAATTGAAACTTGCATTCTCATAATTTTAAAGTAATTATGTTTTCATTTGCTAATTAAAAAAAAAATATATATATATATTATACACATGCGCACAAAATATATATGGCTACAGATACCTTCAAACCTTTTCAATTGTACTTCCCACATTCTTTATTTCTTGTATTTACTGGATTTTCTTGTTTTATCTTTGGGTGTTCGTTTTCTACATAACATTTGAAAATATATTTTAATGACTCTACATTTCAATAAACTATTTTTTTCTATGTAAAGTGAAAAGGACTCTTGCTGTTTTAAGTGTCAGAAATGCAGTGGTGTCCAATCTATTTTCACCAGCACTCCAAAGGTTGCTCTATCTTGGAACTCTATGTATGTGGAAATCATTAGTGCAGGGTGCATAGTACACACAAGCAAAAAAAAAAAATGTCACGGCCCTTTTATTACACCAACATTGTGCATCCATTGATAGTACTAGCAGTCCTGCTCCCTTTGATTATAGCAGCACTATGCATCCATTTATATTACTTGCTGTCTGATTGACTTGTTTGATTATAAGAGCACTGTGCGCTGTACCCATAGAATGCATCTAGGTAAACTCTATGAGCCCACTCCGTGTAGCAACATTCATCTCTGTGTCCCTGTGATCTGTGTCTTGCTGTCATTTATGTGAACTAGCAGCATAAAATTGATTGCACTCGAAATTTTAATTTGTTTTTTAACGTCCAATGTGGTCTACTATTGATTGATGCCAGTTTACATTTATATACAACCAAAATATGTCCCAGGTGCTTTGTAAGTTTTCAGATATTGCTGGACTACCTTACATACTTGCACATCATTTTTCAGTTAGCATATTTAATGAAACCTGCCCAAGGAAATAAAAGAAACTTTATTTTCAGTAAAACTGCAACATTTTTAGTTGGATGTATTGATTAATTTGTTCCCATCCATGGCGCATAGAGCTTTACTCATGGTCAAATTTCATTAACATCAGCAGGGAATGGTACCCATGCAGTGCAGTACATTGTGCTACTACAACTGAACTGAAAACAGTGGTTCCTAGCCATACAATCACAGCGCGTGAAATGTAAAGTGATTGCTGTGTACCACTCTGCAGGATCCTGCACTTTCATGTTAGTAGAAGGAAGTCCTATGCCACCATTAATGGTTTCCCAGAGTAGTGACCTGTAGGAGAGACCTAATCCTGGTCTGTCATCACAAATTGTTCTAGCTTATCTTGTATATAACAGTGTATCTCCTGCATATTTTGTTAGATCCTGATTAAACTGAATTCACCAATGCTGGAATCAGAGAAACCAGAAACACTATCCCCTGATAAAATTGCCTTTCGTTTGGTCTCTGCTCCATTGAACTGACTGTTTACTTTGCTAAATAATTGTTAAGTATCAAACATCTGCTTTTATTGAAAGCTGCCTATGTAAATGTGCTATGTACTGCACCATGCCACCGCTCGGGTCATTCCACATCAAATCATCACCATTTTAGAAAAAAATCTACCTTGCATTCTCTAATTTCAATTAAATTTGGTATACTATTATTTATTTATAAGGCGCCACAGATACCGTAGCGCCGGATACAGAAGCAAGTAACAAAGAGATGAGGTAATACATATCAGTAGCACATATGAGTGTGAGTAAAGCTATGGGGACTCACACAGTGCAGCAGTGTGCAAAAATTTAGATGACAGACGAGGAAGAGTAGGTGATGGATAGAATGGTTAGGAGGTGGTAGGATAGGTGAGCTTGAATAGTTGAGTTATGAGAGCATTTGAAGGACCGGAGGTTGGAGAGTCGAGTGAGACGGGGTAGGGAGTTCCAAAGATTAGGGCAACATGGCAGAAGTCTTGGAAGCGAGCAATGGAGGAGGCAACAAGAGGTGAATTGAGGCAGAGGTCAGAGGCTGGAGCAAAGTGCCCAGGTAGGTATGTAGCACAAGACAAGGTCGGAGATGTAAGGGGGGGAGAAGGTTGTAAGTGAGTGTAAAGAGCTTAAACTAAATTCTGAAACAGATAGGTAGCTAATGAATGGATTTTACGCAGAGGAAAAGAGAAAGTGGTGCGGTTGGAGAGGACGATAAGCCTAGCTACAGCATTCTGTATGGATTTAAGGTCAGTAGTGCGAGAATGAGGAAGGCCAGTGAGAAGGACGTTGCAATAGTCGAGACAAGAAATGATGAGTGAATTGACCGGATTGTGGTTGCTTCCTGAGAGAGGAGGAAGGGATGGATTTTTGTAGTGTTACGGAGGCAGAAGTGGCAAGATTTGGTAAGGGACTGGATATGAGGTATAAAGCTGAGGGCTGAGTCAAGGGTGACTCCAAGCCAGCGGGCTTGGGTGACAGGAGAAAGAGTGATGTTGTCAACCAAGAGGGAGATATTGGGAGTGATGGAAACATCAGCAGGAGGAAAGATGATGAGCTCAGATTTGGAGATGTTGAGTTTCAGGAAGCATTGTGACATCCAGGTAGTTACAGCAGAGAGATAGTTAGATACCTGGGTTTGGACGGCGGGAGAGAGGTTAGGGGAGGAAAGATAGATTTGCGTGTCATCAGTATAAAGGTAGTATTGGAGGCCAAATGATTGAAGGAGTTCACCAAGAGAGGTGGTGTAGAGAGAGAAGAGCAGAGATCCATGGGCAGAGCCTTGTGGGACTCCAACAGAAAGGGGAAGAGGGGGGAGGAAAAGTCAGAAGCAGACACGCTAAAAGAGCGGCCAGAGAGGTAGGAGGCAAACCAGGAGAGAGCTGTTTCGCAAAGACCTAGGGAGTGAAGAGTGGTGAGGAGAAGAGAATGATCGACAGTGTCAAAAGCAGCAGAGAAGTATGAGAAGGGATAAGTCATTTGTTACTTTTAGTGAGGGCAGTTTCAGTCAGTGGCGGATCCAGAGGGGGGCGATCGGGGCGATCGCCCCCCAATACCAGGAGCTTGCTGCTGCCGACAGCTGCACTCTGTGCAGGTCCGTTCAGCTGCTCTGTTTAAAACACAATCAGAGCAGCTGGGCAGCACACTGGCACTGCTGAACGGACCTGCACATGCTGTGCAGCCGCCGGCAGCCCTAGACATCAGAAAGGGGGCGGGGCCTAAATCGTCCCCCCTAAAATCGCCCTGGGTAGGACAAATGTCTAGATCCGCCCCTGGTTTCAGTTGAGTGAAGGGGATGGAAGCCAGACCGGAGAGGGTCAAAAAGAGAGTGGGAAGAGCGGGTCAGACGATTTAAAAACAAGTCATTTGAGAATTTTAGAAGCAAAGGGAAGCAGAGATATGGAGCAATAGTTGGAGAAAGAGGATGGGTCAAGTTAAGGTTTATTGAGAATAGGAGAGATGAGAGCATGCTTGAAGGCCAAGGGGAAGATGCCAGTGGAGAGAGAGAGAGGTTAAAGAGGTGAGCAAGGTGACAACAGCCATTGGAAGAGAGGGAGCGGAGGAACTTGGAGGGGACAAGAGGACAGGTTGTATAAGAAGGAGAGAAGATAGAGGATATCGGGCAGAGTAACAAGAGGGTAGGAGCCAAGGGTGGCAGAGTGAGTGATAGAGAGGACAAGTAGGGGGAGGCAAGTCTGGCGAGAACAGATATCATTGTTGTGGCTGGATCACTTATAAATAACTTATGGTATAAATTTAAAGGAAATAGCGCAGGGCGCTTATTTATATAATTTAAAATGTACTACTTTTTTTTATATTGTGTGTATTTTGGTATAGGAAATGTCTTTATTTCTGAGACAAAGGGAGGAAATTCGTTTTTTGTTTTAACCTTCCTAGAGGAAACCCCAATTAGGCATATGTGGGGAGGGATTCTGTTTTGCTGACAGCAGGAAATGCTTTTGATATGAAGTGTCAAATGCATGCCCTGGCCTGAAGGCCCGGCAAGGAGTCGTTACCTGAATCCTGGTTAAAGTGAAAGGAAATCTCTGATCAGTGTGATTTAGGATATCACAGATTACTGCAAATTTCGTTAAATATAAAATGCATTTAAAATCCATGTTTAAAGAACATCTCACATCCTGATTTTAATCTTTGAATTAAATATTGCAGTCTATGTGGAGCCATCTGATCAGGGGGCTGGCTTACCCCCAGCCAAGACTAGTATCTAAAACTACAGAAAGAGAGCCCTTGTACACTGAAATGTATCATTATTGTTTCTTCTGAACTGATCACTGCTTCCTTCAACCAGTGTGAACTGTCCTTGTTAGGGCTACTGGAGCCAAATAAATATCACTTGCTTCAAAGACCCGCTTGACAACTTCTTCCATTCTGAAATTCCTGTGACCTACAGATTACACCCGACTCTATACCGTTTCCGGCTTTTCTGAGGTTCGGACCCAGCTTTCAGATACCACTACTCTGCCCACTACACAGCAGCTCTGGCCAGTGTGATAGATCCCCACCTGATTCATCCACAGCAACTCTGATCCATAGGAAGAGGTCAGGTGTACCAGCAATGGGGTACACTAGCAGCGACAGTTACCAAGAAGGAGCGCAGTTCTGGATGCCGTTAAGGAGTCCAGTGGTGGCAGCAGTTAAGTCTCTCCTACTGTGGTTAGAGGGCGCATTTGGGATAAAGAAAGGGAACAGTGGCAAAGTAAGCCCAGCCGGTTCCCAGCAGCAACAGACAGGGTGGCATAGGCGGTCGGTCCATCCTGTCACAATTGTGCATAGAGTCAATTTTGCCTTTGAAATAGGTAGCAAAACCCATAAACAGAGGTTTAAAATGAGACCTTGCCCAACTCTCTAGCTCTATTAGGTGAGCTACAAATGCAATTTAAAAAATGCAGCTTTAAAGGCATATAACTTCAAAAGTCAGTGTACATATGAGCCTAAGATTTGCGGGTTTTCTTTACACATATGGCAGCATTTATTATATACCACATTTCATTACAATCTGAAACAGTCAGTTTGTAACCCCTTGTTGATTTGATGTGAAATGACACGCTCCTGAAAAAGGGGAAACACACTGGGGGTGTGGCTTGGCGCAAATTTTAGATTCATTATTGTGTGCGGCTTCTGCCTGTATGCTTGGACACCTGGAAAGCTCTTATAGCAATCGGTGTTTAGATAAATTGTATGATCTAATACACCTGGTACATGTATTTATGCATCTTTTAAATACAATAAAAGAAGGTTTTACACCATGAAAGCACCTACTGTGTATTTTATTTAAGAGATTGCCTGGCCCATGGATATCAGGTTATTGAGGAGAAGCCACAGACTGAAAATACGTCATCATCTGAATAAACCTTGGTTTGGAAGCTACTGTGAGATCAACAATCACTTTGAAACCCAGTTGAGTTCAGTAGCTGAATGTCTTCTCATGAGTAGTGATTAGCAATCTTGTCAGAATTAAAGTAAAAATGAATGGACTAAAGTACATAAAAATACAAGGGAACTTATTTCACTCTTCTAAAAAGAAGCTTGAAATTTAGAATTATTGTCCTTGAAGGCAAAAAAAAAATTTGTCACAAACACAGGGACAAATAAACATTGGTTCAGGTCGAGAATGTCCTTGACTAGCCCATTCAAAGTCCTAGGGGTAAATTTATCAAGCTGCGGTTTTGAAAAAGTTGAGATGTTGCCTATAGCAACCAATCAGATTCTACTTATCAGTTAGTACATTCTTCGAAATGATGTCAGGAGCCGCGGCTCTCCTCCTCTCTGTTCCAACGTCCCGGTCGTCTCCATGACGGCCAAGGTGTCACTTCCTGTTTTGCAGCCACGACCGTTGCCAAGGCAACGGTCAGACGCCGAATACCATAAACAGCACCCCCCAGCATTTCAGAGCAGCCGGGCGCATGCGCTGCAACTAGCACAGCCTGGGGGCTGTTCAAACTAATTAATTAGGGCCTTACCTACTCAGATGGTTTGTTACAGGGCAAAGCCCTGATTGGTCAATGTCACTATTTAAGGCAGGGTGGGCTTAGCCTCCCTGCTGGTTATAGCATCCTAGTTGTATACTTTTGCTGACCTGCTCTGGATACTCTGATTGCTGGATACCCGTTGTGATCTTCTGCCTGTTTACTGGACCTTGCCTACTTGCCTGTGACCCTGACTTTTGGCCCGTACCTTGTATTCTGCTGTTCTGCTTGTGACCCTGAGCTTTGGCGTGTTTTCTGACTATTCTACTCTGCATATGACCCCTGACCTTGGCTTTCATCTGACCATCCATCACCATCTCCGCTGTCTCCGGGCCTGCGCCTCCGCCTATCAGTTCTGCAGGTTCATTATCTGACAAACAGCCTAACAAATGACAGGTAGAATCTGATTGGTTGCTATAGGCAACAGCTCCACTTTTTCAAACCTAGAACTTGATAAATTTACCCCCTAACTTCAAACAATACTCTTGAGAAACTGGCACAATTTGTAGTTCGCAAGTGTTGTGCAAGAAACTTGAAGTAACTGGAGAAAAGTGTGCTGGGTGGAATGAGTAAAACCACTCCTGTGCAAAACTAGTAGACACCTACCCCAATATAAAAGCTATTTTTGGTAAGTGTTATAAAATGTGGTTTAACCACACATTAACACATTTTTTTATTATTATTTTTAAAGATCTGAGAAATATCCGTTTTTCTGTTTTATCATGTTTTCAGTAAAAACACTGATCAGGAAAAAATTGTAATTCAGGCATTTTTGCCCTTTAGCTTATTTCCTCAATCCTGTAGGCATTGTGCTTCATATTAAGTTGATTCTGTAGCTTGTCCTATATTAGTTTTCTTGCCAGAGTCTATATGCTTATTTGCCCCTATGAACTGCATTCCTGACTTATACCTCACAGGTTGTTAACAAAATTGTATCCCAGTGGTATAATAATCTTTGGTCCCTAAAGCATCCTACAGAACACTTTATTTCCCAGTACACACAAATAGTGTCCAAATCAAACCATGGTCCTAGTGCTGTGAGGAACTAATGCTTGATGCCCCACTGTGCCACTTAATCCTTAAATTAGTTGTAAATGTTAAGGTTTGGCTTTGTGGTCGGATCATTCAAGGAAACGTCTGTATCTATCTTTGCTATGCACATGTTTGGCCAGATTGTAAAAATTGTTCAATGGGGACGCCAAACAGTTGGATCCAGAACTAGAAGCACTGAAGCAGTGATGAAAAAATCCCATATTTTCCCTTCAATGAAGTTGAGCCTCGGGTTTTTCTAATTCTACTATTTGAATTCCATGTTTGGGTCCTAACCATCAGAAAATATGCTCTTTTATAAGGCGTTATACCTTATGCACCTGATACATATGTTTCTTTCTGGATGCCATGGGACCACATTAGTGCAAACGTGTACTTACTGTGCATAGATAATGATTGTGGACACCTGCCAAATGCATTTTCTTAAAAATATGATTAAAATCCAATGGGTTTAATTGTTCTCCATCATTGTTGGTGATCTGTGAATGCCTACACATATGGTGATTTGGCATTAAATCAACCAAACTTGTCAGCTAATTGCCACTTATTTAGACAACTTTAGCTATGGTGCACCATTTATTGTATTCTTTTTGTAATGCAAGGCGGAGATGTGTGTGAAAATGGATCACACAGACAACAGGCTGTATAATTATGATTCGCTGTCTTTTGTGACATGTGATGTCAAGCTCTGAGTGTTATTGGAAAAGCAGCTTTAGCCTATCTGTGTAGTCGCTGTAAATTATATTGTCTGTTTTTCTAGCTAGCATTTAGCCATTTTTAGTATGCTTTCACAGTCTGAGATTTGGCAGTTGATTAAACAATTATAAAAAAAATCAGTTATTTAAATAAAAACTTATGGTAGGACATTTCAGGAATGTTTTTCCCACGCTATACCTTTACTTTTATAGTACCAAAATATTATGCAGGGCTTTACAGAGAATGTTTTATCATTTAAAATCACTCCTTGCCCCAGTTGAGCTTTGAGTCAAAATTCTCTAGTGTTGATTTCATTAAAAGACAATTAATTTGTGCAAACATTTGGAGAACATACAATTGCCATACAGATATTTCCGAGGTCAGAATAGAACCCAGCATTGTGAGGCACCGTTGCTAAGCTGTGTGCCACCAAATATATAATATAGTTTGCACATAGTTTATTTACCTGACTGTTATTTTCTTTTTAGCCATTTTGGCCTTTTAGCTTATAGTAATTTATTATTTTCAACAGACTTACATTCGGGGTGTAATATATTTTTCTTGTAGATATTTGCATATATATATTTATAACAATGTGCATTTTATGTATACTGTTCTTCACATATCACAAAGTTTTGATAAATGTATCCCAGACAGGATGCAAGTCCATCGATGTTCTTATTTTACAGTCAGAACTTATAAACGCTCTCTCTGATAAGGGTAGGAGGGCAAAGCATTTCAAAGTCATATGTTTAATCAATGTTATCGGCTCCTAAATACGCTCTAGACAAGTTAATGGTCATATTTCCTGCCAAACTATAGATTGCCCTCTATGATGATTATTAAATTATTTTATTTATTTCTAATGCCAAAATATCTTTCTGTTTGTACTACCACATGTAAAATCCCCCACAAAAAAAAAACAGAAATCCCCTTCATGTCCCTGGAGACACCTTTTCACTTTTTTGGCTGACAGAAAATAATAAAGTTGCTGTCAGGCATTTAACTACAACAGCGTGTCCCACTATCGCTTGCAGGATCAAATCTAGATAAGAGAGACTTCATTTCTTTTTATTGGTCTTAAACGTAAACTGTGTGTACTTGGACATCATGGGATTTCATTGAATCATGCACCCCATACATTGCTGTTTAACATTGTAAAGTAGTTAATCTGCTATGACAATAATAAACTTGCCTAATTACCTGTTGGCATTCTCTGTACCAACACTTTTCTTTGGTGCCAACACTTTCTTAAAGTGGTTGACTGAAATGTATTTTAATGCTTTAGGGCAGGGGTGTCAAACTCACGGCCCAAACGCATAGTTCTTTGATTTCTCCTGCCATAAGCTCTTCATGCAGTTGGCATTGGCCATTTTATGGAGAAAACTACTGTTTTCTCCGTTTTAATGGCTCGTTGTACTTTAATGCATAGACACCACAAGGTGTTGCAGCATAGGAGACTAAACTTATACATGCCCTGCAGAACATGCAGGATGTGGAGGAAAGGAGGACCCGGCCATAATAATAATTATGTACCTGTGTAAATTTTTTGTCTCCCTAATAGGGACACAACAATTTTGTATTTATTTTAACAGAACAAAAACTGAGATGATAAGTGATGATATGTGATTAGGCTGACCTCCTCCCCACCTTGTGGAAAACTAAGTTGTGACATATGATGGAAGCAACACTATCATACTAATGCTAAAATTATTCCCATCCGTTCCATTCACAACTCAAGCCCCCTGTTCTCTTGTGCCCATTGAACCACTTAATGTATTTGTAACACGTTAACCTACATTCAAGCTTTTTTATGTACGGGTTCCTCTACCTCCAAATGTCTTCTCTTTCATACCCACAAACCTCAAACTCTGGCTGCCTGTTTTACACATTTGACTTTTAACCCAACTGTTTAACCCAACTCCACCTGCCCCAACAGCATTTAGTGCTCAATACATTGTTGCTTACTTGAAATAGAAAAATCAACACAAGCAGACATAATATTGCATTGCATCAGATATCCCACACACATCACCACTTCTGCACCTAAATGCAATTCCATCCTCGACTCTTACAGCTCAGTAACTGAATAAGCTGCCACACTTCTTTTACCCCCTCAACTCACAGCCTGTCCATTTGATCTGATCCCTTATGACTTAGTGCACACTCACTCCACCACACTGTTGTCTGGCTACACCAAATTATTCATTCTTACCGCCCTCTATAGGTATTTTACCAGTTAAACATGCAATAATCATTCCCTTTTTCATGAATTCTTCACTTGATTTCTGTCTTCTAGCTACTGGCTATTTTCTCTACTTCTATTTTCCTTAAAACTATTGGAATGTCTTATGTACAATAGACTCATTATTTTTCTCACCTATGACACCCTACTTAACCCTCTTCTATCTGGCTTTTATCCAACGCACTCTACAGAAACTGCGCTCACAATATAGCCAATTGTCTCCTTGCAGCCAAATAAAAAAGTGAATATTCCCTCCTACTTTGCCTGGATCTCTCTTTTGCACTGTTGACCACCCACTACTCCATCTCCCAAATGCTCCTTTCCTTTGTCATTCACGATACTGTCCTGGGTTTCATCATATTTATTTATATATGGTTTACTTTCATGCAACCTTATCTCCCCCCAACCCTTCTTCTGTTGGATAGATAGTCAGTCCATTACTGTTACTCTCTTTTGGTAAACTTATACATAAATGACACCAGTAGCGGATCCAGGGGGCATGCTCCCGGCGGCTGCACACTGTGTGTAGGTTAGTGTCGCTGTCGGCACATACAGGCAGAGAACCCTGCCCGGCTGGTCTGATTGTGTTTTAAACACAGAGCAGCTGGTCAGCATACTCTGACTGCCTTTCTGTCTGCCGGCAGCGACACCAACCTGCACTAGTGTACAACCGCCGGGAGAAGTTAACTGGTCAGAAGTTAAAAGGGGCGGGGCCTAAATTGCCCCCCTAAGAAAGCAATCTAGATCGGCTCCTGTATGTAACCATGGAGGTTTACCCTGTATATCACCTGCTACATGTCACATCTTAATATATACTGTACAGCATCATAGATAAGTAGTCAGACAGTGCAGTATCACATAATTCGTTAAGGGTTTTCTTCACCTCTTACCGCTGCTATTCCTCCTCAAATTCAGCGATTGCAGGTGGTCCCCTCCTTCGCTGGTGTCTTTCTCTATTGCGTCTTCTTCTCGATCGAGGCCTCCAAGATGTTAAAGTGCCTCTCACAAGTAGGTAGATCTCCATCATTAGTATGTCCATGTTCTCCCACAACTCTCTGACATTATCAGCCATCCTTACTTTGCACTGTCACCTTGGTCCAGGTAAAAGTAACTGAGGCCCTGGGCAGGGAGGCAGCAACTTATACCCTGGCAGGTGTGACGTCATAATGCAGAACATGGATGACATCACAGCTGATAGCTATGTTACCATGACGCTGTACCTTTATATCACACAAGCAGGGTCACCCGGCATTGATTTGTAATGTTTAGCAGTTTTTATATATTAGCAAAGTATTTGGTAAATAGGCCAAAAATGCTATTTAGAAAATATACAAAAGCTCTGGTTAGAGAAATAAAATAAAATTTTAACTAAACAAAATTTTATTTCAGTAAAATTCAACTCATTTTTTTTTTTTAAATAAATTTTATTCACTTTTTTTCAAAAAGAAACATTACAGCATATGCTATAATAATACAACTCATAACAGTGATGACATCAAGAGTTTGTAATACAGGTAGGGTATAGAAACTGGAACCACTACAGAAGGAATGGCCATTGTAAGTAGTAAAACATGGGCAAACGTGAATTAAAAATATAATAGTTATGAGATATCCGGAGTACCGTAAAGGGAAGGAGGAGAAGAGGAAATATCAGAAGCTGAAAACAGAGAGGAGAAGGATGGGGGGAAGGGAAGGAGGGTATGTTAGTAGAGGGAAAAACAGAGAAGAAGTAAGAAGAAGGGAAAACAGATCAACGTGAGACTCAGATTAAGACATTAATAAATTATCTATGTATTCATTTTTTAAGAAAAGGAGTGTGTAGCGGCGAAGTAATCCAGCCAACTATGCCATATGGAGAGAAATTTGTTAGGGCGATCATTAACTACACTAGTCATGTGCTCTAGGTTATATATATGCCAAACATTCTGAATTAGTTCGGGACAAGAAGGGCTCCCTGGTTCTTTCCATTTTCTGGCTATTAAGCATCTGGCTCCGGTCAGAATATGGCCCGGGAGTTTCCAAATTATATTGTGGGTGTCAGAAGGAAGTCGAGGGAGAAGAAAGTAAGATAGATGGAATGGGGACCTTAGATTAGTTATCTTATAAATAAGGTCAGCGACTTAATTCCAGAAAGGGATGATTTTTGGGCAACTCCACCAAATATGGGACATGGAGCCTCGATGGCCACATTTGCGCCAGCAGAGGTCAGAGATTGTTGAATAAATTGTTTTCAGTTTGGATGGGACTAAATACCAATGGAATAAGAGTTTGTAAGAATTTTCTTTTATCTGTGTACAGATAGAGGATTTGGCAACTGCCTACAATTCAACTAATTTTATTGCGACTATGATTTAAAAATTATCTTTCTGTGTGACATACATATAGATTTTATTTTAAATTTATACTTTCACTTAATAAATGCAATTGTCACGAGATTTGTTGCTTTGTTGCGTTGTTGTTATGTTGTGTTGTGGTGAGGTTTCCTTCCAGCAGTCACATAATTGTTTACAACCAAAAAATTATGTTTTCAATATTTGTGGCTCTGGTATTCTTTTGCGTTGTCACTATGTGGTCTAATAGCTTCCTTTCTCGATACTAAATAACTATTTGGCAGCTTTTTCTCCTCGAGAGCTGTGGAAGATATTCGCTAACAAACAAGCAAACAAACAAACTTCTTTTATATATATATATATATATATATATATATATATATATATATAGAGAGAGAGAGAGAGAAATATATATATATATATATATATATATATATATATATATATATATATATATATATATATATATATATATATCTAGAGAGTGAGAAAGAGAGATAAAGCAACTTATATAAGTTATACTGATCTGCTGAGATTAGTTGTAGAGGAGCAACACTGTATCACTGAGCCACGTAGCAAAATACCTGTTTTGGAAATTTGCAATTTGTAGTATTATTATTATCTTTTAATTTATAAAGTGCTGACATATTACACGGCGCTGTACATGACACAGGGATCAGGACATGACAGTAAAAAGTTACATGCAATGACAAGAAACAGAAGGTAAAGATGGGCCTGCCAAATGAGTTTGCAATTTAAGAGGTGTAGGGAACACATGATACCTAAGGTAGAGGTAGTATAATTGTATATAATAATAGTTCATCAAGAAAAGCAATGTACCTGTATCTTTTTTATCATTGTCTGGAGAAATATTTAGCTAATTACAGATAAAGTGGGAGGACATTTTCTGCTGAGCTTGCGTTGTGCCCAGTCCCGGATCTTCCTCCTCCAAGACCCCATCGATGCAGTACCCCGACCTTCATCATGTCCCAGACACCATGGGCCTGAGTCATTAAGGAGAGAGTAAAGCATAAAAATGGAATAGCTTTGCACCTGGGCAAAACCATTTTGCATTGGAGGGGGAGGTAAATTTAAAATGTGGGCACACAGATTTATAGCTGAGATAGGGCATGTCCTAGATCAACTTTAAATTTCAGTGTAAAAATAAAGCTATCAAGTATTTGTGTGCTACATGAAAAAAACAGCCAGTATTTAACCTGTGTGCAAAATAGAAAGCTAATTTCCACCCCTTGCATTGTAACATGGTTTTGTCCAGGAGACTACTTACTCAATTTTTTTAACTTAACTTTCCTTAATGAATCAGGCCCTATGTGTCGCTGACGACACATACAGGCAGACAGAGAACCCTGCCCGACTGCTTTGATTGTGTTTTAAACACAGTCAGAGCAGCCGGTCAGGATACTCTGACTGCCTGTATGTGCTGACAGCGTCACTAACCTGCATATAGTGTACAGCCGCTGGGAGCCCATGGTGAGAAGTTAAAAAAGGGGGCAGAGCCTAAATCCCCCCTTTCCCTAAGAAACCAATCTAGATCCGCCCCTGAATGGCACCCAGATATACAGCACTGTGCAAAACTTAAGCAGGAGTGGAAAAATGCTGCAAAGTAAGAATGCTTTAAAAATGGAAGTGTTAATAGTTTATTTTTATCAATTGACAAAATGCAAAATTAATGAACAGACGAGAAATCTAAATCAAATCAATATTTGGTGTGACCACACTTTGCCTTGAAAACATCATCAATGCATCAATTCTTCTAGGCACACTTGCACACGGTTTTTGATGAAAGATAGTTCTTTATGTCATTGACTGTATGTTTTGGGTTCTTGACCTTCTGCAGAATAAATTTGGAGCCAATCAGACGCCTCCCTTATGGTATTACCTGATGGATAAGGACCTGCCTGTATTTCTCAGCATTGAGGACACCATTAATTCTGAACAAATCCCCAACTCCATTTGCTGAAATTCATCCCCAAACTTGTAAGGAACCTCAACCATGCATCACTGTTGTTTGCAGACAATCATTATTGTACCGCTCTCCAGCCCTTCGACTCAGAACTGGAAATAACAGTGGGACCCAGGTACATCCATCTACTATTCGGAGAAGTCTGGCCAGTCTGGAAGAATTGTGGCCAAAAAGCCAGCCTTCAACGTGGAAACAAGGCCAAGCGCCTCAACTATGCACGAAAACATAGGAACTGGGGTGCAGAAATATTGCAGTAGGTGCTCTGGACTAATGAGTCAAAATTTTAAATATTTGGTTGTAACAGAAGGCAGTTTGTTTGCCAAAGGGCTGGAGAGCGATACAATAATGAGTCTCTGCAGACAACAGTGTAGCATGGTGGAGGTTCCTTGATAGTTTTAGTTTCAAAAGTTTAACATTTTGGAGATAAACTCCTAGATTGGGTCCCAAAATGTGTGTATGACTAAAGTATAGTAGCATTTATTTTGTATAGTTGTATATTGCTTGAGTCAACACATTGTCTATTTAAATATGTTACAGTTTTAACCATTTAATAAAAAATCTAGGTAAATTAAAGTTTTTTTCGCCAAAGTATATCTAAACTACTTCAACTACATTTCAAAACTGACCCCATTGTTGTTGATTGCAGCACTTAGTAAGTTATAATATTAAAACTTAAATTTTAGTGTTCCTAAATTTTATTACTCTTTTATTCTTAAACGAGTTATAACATATGTTATTTCATCCAAAAAAATTTAAAAAAAACCTGAATTAATTTGAACGTGGTACATGACTGACTAGAAGCATTGCAAGTTGTCTAGATACTATAGGTCTAATGTAAAAAACATAAATATAAAATGTGAAAGGGCTAGAGGTCATATTTCACACAATAAATAAAATAAAACTCATTGGACAAAATAAAAGCTTAAGACTGAAAATAATAAACATAAAATATTATAAACAATATGTAAAAAATTAAAAAAATGTAAACAATAAGGATCCTGGTACTTTCCTTGCTACAGTGATAATTGTTCCATGGACTTCAACATCCCATTTGACGTCAATGATAGTACTTTCTGCTTAGAAAGTAATGGATAATGCATGACCTGACATTATCTGTGGTCTATTGCGGCATTAGAAGCACGCCACAAATATGATCAATGTTCCTCTCGAATTGATTTCACCTTCTGTCTTCAACAAAGACATTGGGCTGTTAAAATTGTATAGGTTAATTAGGGCAATATGCCTTTTCTGCCAGAAACCACGAAACACTTTGGACCTTTTTATTTGTTTTTCCTTGTTCATTTAAATATGTTTACAAAATAATTTCTAATGTTATTTTATTTTTCGCAAATTGAGCCTGTAATATATTATGCCTTCATTTTACTAAAACATGTTTTTAACATTTTTAACTATTTGTTTAATTTTTTTTTAGCTCCATGTTCCCTGGAAAATACCAATTTATCTTCACTCTAAAATGGGACAATTAGCTTTTACGATAAGCACTCTTTACTATTTTCACAACACATTTATATCAACTGAAGACTAATACTTTGTGACTTTAGGCTTCACATTTTAATGGGAAACACCTTCAAAGATTCAGAGGTAATCAGAATATTATCCGAGGAAGATACAACTGTGATGCTCCCTGATAACCTTTGTTAATTGGCATTGGAACTATGTGGGGGCAATTTAAACAAACATCTGGACACTGCATTTAGACATTCTCATTGAGAAACACCAGACAAATCCTCAGGACTTGCAATAATAAATATTTCAGCACAATCTAAATTAACTGATCTCAAATCCTGTTTTCAATTATTTGAGTTTTAAA